>NC_050576.1:41916990-42216990 GCF_011100635.1 Trichosurus vulpecula
ATCCTCAGTTAACTGAGAATGAACAGTGAGACAAGTTATGAGTGGCCTCCTAAACATTCTCAAGTAGTCAATTAGCATTTATTAATCAATGAGCATTTATTAAGTACCAGACATGGTACAAAGACTGGGATCCAAGGGGGAAAAATGAAAATAGACCTTGCCCTCAAGCAGCTTACATTCTATAAGGCTTGGGAATAAATGTGCAGATAAGAGGAGTCTATGTCTCTATCTGTCTATCATCTAAAATCTCCCTGTCATCTGCCTTGTTTCTTTTAGTTTCTTTTATCAATCGTCCATCTCTCATCTCAATCTCTCTGCACCGCCCTGTTTTGTATCATCTGTCATCTATTTCTTTTATCTGCCATTCCCCTATTAATTATCTATTTCTATTATCAATCATCTATCAATCTGTCACTTATCTATTACTTCACTTCCATGCCAATACCTTGTCCATTTCAAGGTATTTGCGTCTTTCAGCTTCCTCTGATTGATGTAAACCTATCTCAGAATATTTCCTGAAGACCCTAGAAATATTCATTTGATTCAACTTTCTGTACGCCTTCACTTTCTTCCATGTGAAGGCAGTCTTTCCTATCTATTTCTGCTTTTTAGTTCCACTTTATTGCTTGTTTTCCCCCATTATCATGTAAATCTCCTTTAGAAAGGAAGCATGTTTCCTCACATTTGTATACTTAGCACATTGGACAGTGCACGTCACATAGTTGGTGTTTAATAAATGCTTTGTCTGTCTACATATGTTTATTTTCTGTCCATTTATCTCTCTATCATCTATCTGCAAAAGAAATATAAAGTACTTTTGCTTTTACCTTTCAAGTAACAAGGGTTTTGTTGTTTTGGGTGGTGTTTGTTTGTTTTTTAATTAACCTGTCCTTTCCACTACCTGCTCCCCAAAGCAAATTAACACAAAATTAAAAAAAAAAAAACCAAACATTTCAAAGCAGATCCCTGTAGTTTGGCAAAAAGTTAAATTCCCATATTAGCCACATCAGAAAATGTTGGTCTCTTTCTGCATTTTAAGTTCATTGCAAAATAACATTGGAGGAAGGGCACTGATAATAAGCCCAGAGATCATGAAAGCCTTCCTATAGGAGACACTTGGACTAAACCCTGGAGGAAGCTAGGGATTCTAAGAGGCTGGGGTGAAGAGGGAGATCATTCCAGACAGGAGAGACAGCCAATGCAAAGCACATAGATTGGGGATGGAATATCACATATGGGGAACAGTTTGGTTGGAACAGAGAGGCTGTGGAGGCAATCCGCAATAAGCCTGGGAAAGGAGCCTGGAGCCAGGTTGTCAAAAGCTTGAAATGCCAAACAGAGGAGTTTGTATTTTAACCTAGAGGTAACAGTGAGCCACTGGAACTCCTTGAGCAAGGGGAGAATAGTCTGAGAAGAGTTTTGCATAGCCCTTGATCTAGGGTCAAAAAGACCCAGGTTCAAATTCCAACTCTGCCACTTACAAGTCTTGTGAACTTCAGCAAGTCAGTAAAACTCTCTGTTCTTTATCTAAAAAAAATAAAAACATATCTCTACTACCTCCAATTGAGCTATAAAGATTGAATCAAAGAATGTGAAAATTCCCTATAAACTATAAAGCATTAGGTAAAATGGAAGTTATCTCCCTTTGATGAGATAGCTAGGTGGCACTGCCACCTCTACTCGGGAATAATGAAAATATCTAGCATTCATATAATACTTTAAGGTTTGAAAAGTGTTTCATAAGTACTATTCATCTGATCCTTACAATAACCCCAGTAAGTTGGCTACTATCATCATCCCCATTTTACAGATAAGGAAGCTGAAGCAAACAGAGGTTCGGTGATTTGCTCAGGGTCACACACCTAATAAAGTGTCTGAGGCAGGATTTAAATTCAACTTCAGATTCAGCCTTTTATCCATTGCTTGTTACTGTTGTTGTCCAGTCATTTTCAGTCAGGTCTTTTATGACTCCATTTGGGATTTTCTTGGCAAAGAGACTGGAGGTGTTTACCATTTCTTCTCCATCTCAGTTTATTAGATGAGGAAACTGAGACAAACAGGGTTAAATGACTTGCCCAGGGTCACACAGCTAGTAAGTGTCTGAGCCTGGATTTGAACTCAGGAAGAGGAGATTCCCAATCTGGCACTCTACCCACTGTGCCACCTAGCTGCCCCTCTGCCTCCTATCCTGCTGCACCACCCAGCTAGCATTTAGAGAGCTTTCTAAGGTTTGCAAGCAGTACAGAGATCAGCCTGGGAAGAGGAGAAAAGTCATGGGCTCCATATAATGGAGCCAAACTTTCACAAGTGGTACTGAGGCAAAGAGATTTTGATTCTTAAAACAATGAAACGAAAATCTCAAACACATCAATAACGGTTTCATGACAGTAAGATTTCATTGACAGGCAGGAACCCGAGTAAACCCTCAGTAATTTACAGTAATGAGAGGCAGACCCCTTGCAATGCAACTGAAGCTTTGACTGTTGCACTGATTGTCTGTTGTTGAAATGTGTGAAACACCTCCAGGCTGGTATTATACCCGCAGTCCCCAGTAACACAGAATGCATTTTGTTCTTTCATTGTGTCAAGTTAGGTGTGCTTTAATTATTTATGGTAATACTTAATAGAATATTAGTAAGTGTCCTATAGTGCAGCATGTAAAAGTAATGAAGTCTTAGTAATAGAAACCCACGATAGAGCTCTCAGCTATTAAATCTTTACTGAAAAGTGAAGGGAGACTCTTGGCCTCTTGGTGAGAATTGTGGGTTTGCAGATTAAGGAAGTGAGAATTAGCAAAGTTTTCCTGAATTATACAGATGGGGCAAAAAAGAAAAAAAAATTGATGGATGACAATGAATACCTTTAAGTCGCCTGTGCCTTTTCTATGGATTTCTTTGTCGATTTTGGACTGCTTAATGATCTCAGCTAGTTTTATGCATGGAAGCACTCTTTTTTCCTTATACTTTTATTTTTATTTCTAACTCCCACAAAACATATTCTGTCTCCAGATTATTAAGAATAATTTGGGCAAGTGAAGCGAGTTTTTTCCCCCTTTCATTTAAATTAATCTTTCTGATGGCTATGGATGAAATTATAATCATTTCCTGGGGAAAAACAAGATTAATGTTTTAAAAGTGGCAGAAGAGTTGGCTTCATATATTAGCTGTTGGTATATTTTTACATAGGTCTTTGCTTAAAGCTTCCTGCTCTGTACTCCAGAAAGAAAATGTAGAGATCCAGTGAAGTACACGTCTGCCAGACTCAGCCATGGCCAATCCCCAGCCCACAAAAGAAAGAAAGAAGTTTAAAAAAACACCCTTAGTAGCCAGGGTCTTTGTTCTTTTACCGTGTAAGAATGTTTGCCTGGTCCCATTGTTTGGATAATTGAAAATGCTTCCCAATTCTTTTCTGCCTTTCTTTTCCTACCATATCTTCTCTGGCTTTGAATATCTCCTCCTTCATTTCCTTCCAATTTTCTTCCCTCTCTCTAACCTCTTCACAACTCATCTACCATTCTCTTTCTAACTCTTTCTGGCATGATTCTTTGCTTCCCATCTGTCCTTTTCCTTCACCCAATCAATTTTATGATTTTTTTTACCCCCTCCCTTCATTCTATAATACACTCATGGAGGGATGAACTATTTTCTTGAGGTGGGCCTGGGGTCCCGTTGCTAAATTTGTAATAATAAGACCTGTATCAAGAGCCTGTAACCATTGAAATCACAGCCAAGCCTGTTTCTGAGGTTCACATTCTTGCTCTAAGTTCATTAGGGATGGAATGAAAAATCTCTGCCCTGTAGCAAGAACAAGTATGAACAAGAATGCTTTTCATTGTTTTGATTTTAAAAGAAAAAGAAATCCAAATGTTTCATTCCAACAAAAAGTGAAAGAAAAAAAGGTGTAGTGTCTATTTGAAAGATGAATATCTAAGGCAACCTTGCAAACAAGAACCGAAAATTACCAGCCCACACACATAATTTGCCAGCCTCTCTTATTCCAGGGAGATGCATTATAAATAAAATTAAGGGAATAAACCATTTTTACTACTCACCACAAGTTAAGTAATTGTGAGTTATTATATATAAATAGGTAAGTAGTAATTTCCAAAGCTAATGTCAAGACTGATTATGTTATAGCACATGCTATATATTACATCCAAACATACCCCATACGCCTTTAGATCACAAAATGTCTAAAGTCCAAAAATGCTTGGTTACTTTTCTCTAAGGAGTTCTGTCCTTCTACATACCATAGTGCCCATTGAGACATCTCAGAAATTCGTTCACACAATTTCTTCCCTTTTATTCAGTGATTCTGACCTTCTTTCCAAGTTTATCGTCCATTCCTTCTCCTTACAATGTTTACATTACAACCAAATTAATGTTCTTGCTGCTCCTCTATTTCTTATTTCCACTCCTTAAACAGGAACACCTCTCTTCCTCCATCCATGGAATGCGCTTCCTCTTCAGTCCTGTCTCTTGTGATCTCATGTCCTTCAAAGCTCATCTCAAACACCTCCTCCTAAAAGGAGGCATTTGCTGATGCCTCCAGTGGCTCATGGCTCCACTCATAATTCCATTATATTAACCTTGTGTTTTTTCTGCCTATAATTATACATGTACATGCTCTCTTCTTAATAGACGATAAGCTCCTTGAGGTCAGGGATTGTTTCATTTTTGTCTTTGGAGCCTCAGCGCCTGGCAAGTAGTAGGTACTTAATAAATGCTTCTTCATCAACCATTTGGAAACACAGTAGTCAAAATGTAGCCTTTTATGTCATTTTCTGCCCCATCCTCTCCCCCCGCAAAGAGAGAAGCTTTATTAAGACAAGATGCACGATTCCATCTAATATCAGCAGTGATGATTATCTAACCCTCCACATGATCCCCAAAGCCACTTAATCCCAGAGAACATCTTATGGGGATTTGTCACTTGCTATATGGCCCTCTGTTGGCAGCCAACTACAGTATGATGTGTGGCCCCTTTATAACCTTATGGTGTGTGTCCCCTTTATTGCCCTCTATTAGTAAGAGGTCTCATATGAGATCAACCAACCAATAAGCATTTATTGAGTGCCTACTATGTGTTAGGCAGTATTCTGAGATCCATTCACTGCATTCTCTTCTGATATGGTCCAACTCTCACATTTTGTGACAGGCATGCTTACATGTGGTGATAATGATCATTGTCTTCTGCTCCATATAATAATAATAACTTGAATCTGTGTGGTGATTTAAGGTTTGCAAAGTGCTTTTACATGCATTATCTTGTTTGATCCTCTCTATAACCCTGTGAGGTAGATGCAGTATTCTTATCCCCATCTAAAGAATGATGAAACTACAGCCCCTAGGAGGGAGTGACTTGCCCAGGATCACACAGATAGTAAATGCCTGGGGCAAGAGTCAAACTCAGGTCTTCCTGACTTCAAGTCCAGCACTCTATCCAGTGCAACACCTGACAGGAACCACAGTTTACTCAGCACCAGCATCATGACCATCCTTTTCTCTGGAATCTTCCCTAAATAATCCATGCTGGAAAATTGCCTCCTGACAGCACACAAACATTTTTTGTCAATTTCATGGTTAGCACAGTGCCTGGCACATAATAAGCATTTAATAGATGCCTGTTGACTGATTGACTTACTGAATTTTTCTTAGAAAAGTCTTTATTAGAGAATCACAAAATGAGAGTGGAAGGGAGGCTTAATGGCCATCTAGTACATCCAATACCTGAATAAGAATCCCTGTCCAACATGCCTGATGTGCACTTATGCAGACTTTGTTTGGAGACTTCCAGTGACAGGTAGCCTTCTACCTTGGTAGACCATTGCCTTTTGTCAGAAAGTCTTTCCATTGTTTGGGCGCCAGGGGGCGCCATAGTGCATAGAGCTCTGGGCTTGGAGTCAGGAAGATTCATCCTCCTGAGTTAAAATCTGGCCTCAGACACTTCCTAGCTGTGTGACCCTGGGCAAGTCACTTAACCCTGTTTGCCTCAGCTTCCTCATCTATAAAATGAGCTGGAGAAGGAAATGTCAAACCAGTCCAGTATCTTTGCCAAGAAAACCCCAAATGGAGTCATGAAGAGTTGGTCCAGCAACAAAACCTTCCATTGCTTTCCATTAAGCCACTGTCATCCATTGTTCCAACTTTTGCCCTCTGAGGAGTCATTCACAAGTCCAATCCCTTTTTCATGTGGCAACCCATCAAAGCCATCTCTCAATTCCCCCCTTCCCTCCCTTCCCAAGTCTTCTCTTTCATAGGCTAAATTTACCATGCGTGCATGTGTGTGTGTGTGTGTGTATAAACTTCATTCAATCAGTCCTCATGTGTCCTGATCTTGAGGTGCTGTGCCGGCCTATGAGTAAATGTTTAACATCCAGCTCTCCAAAAAGAGTGTGTCACATAACACACTTTTAAAATTGAGCTGCATTATTAACATTTTCTCCAACGCTTTAAATTTAGACAATCAACAAAACAATAAATCAGTCCCTGATTTGTAGTATTGCTGATTTCTGAAGTATAAATGTGCATGCTGAAAATTTAACTATCAGCTCTTGAAAGGCAGATAGACCTAGTCGCCCTCCCGTGCATTCTCTCCAGTTTATCAGTTCCTTTATTAAAAATGCATTGCTCAGAACTGAGCAAAATACTCCATGGTGGATTTCAGCAAAATTATTCCCTCCCTTGTCCTGGTCAATACACTTCAATTAATATACTCTAAGCATGCATCAATTACCTTCACTGCCATATCATACTGTTGGCTCATTTTGGTTTTGTTAGTTGTTGCTTAATTGTTTCAGTCCTGTCCAATTCTTTGTGACCCCTTTTGGGATTTCCTTGACAAAGATACTGGAATGGTTTGTCATTTCCTTCTCCAGCTCATTTTACAGATAAGGAGACAAACAAGATTAAGTGACTTGCCTGAAGTCAGACAGCTAGTAAGTGTCTAAGGCTGGATTTGAACTCATGAAGATGACTCTTCCTGTCTCAGAGGCCTGGCATTCTATCCTTCTTGGCTTTATAATATAAGACCCTTCTTGGCCTTATAATCCACTAAAACTCCTATAGCTATTTGAGAAATACTATCAGTTATGTCTCCCTCATCTTGTATTTTGTGAAGTTGAATATTTGAACCCAAATATAAGACTTTACATTTATCTCAATGTATCTCAGCTTAATATGCTAGGCAGTCAAGCTATCTTTTCAGTTTCTGTCTTTCAGTGTGTTGATTATATGCCCCAACTTTGTGTTATTTGCAAGTCTGATGAGCTCAGAACTGAATTCAATACTCTAGGTGAGATCTGACCATAATACATTGAGGCTGTCACCTCACTAGTCCTGGCTATTATGAAACCTTACATTGTTGCCATAACAGGGACCTCTTCCTTTGGAGGCCATTCAGTATATTAGGACAACTGTTAACTCTGACTGTGTTAGCAACACCGAAAGCATGTAAGGGTGAGTATTTTAACAGAGCTACACGTTTATGTCTATTTGGTTCAAGAAACATTTATTTACTAAGTCATAGGAAAATTATATCCTCTCCTCTGCAGCTCCATCTACGGGACTTTTCAAAGTTGTGTTGTAATTGGCAAAATATCTAGGTTGACCAATAATTTCTTACCCTAGCCCTGGTTCTTTCATCTTGATTTGAAGTTGGAATTTGGGTTTGAAGTTTGAAAATGGCATTTTGTTAGACATTCTAATTCCAGGGACCAAGCTTACTTAAATTTTTCATCAGTTTGTTCTGAAAAAAATCTTTAAATTCTTCATTACAATCAGTTAAAAATAATACATAGTTTATACTTGTCTGTGCAAGTGTGTACCTGCAAATAATAAAGAAGACTAATTTACTATTGCCTTTTTAATTTGATTGGAAGAGAAAAACAAAGAGAGAAAAGAAGGGAGGAAGGAAGGAAGGAAGGAAGAGAGAGGGAGGGAAGAAGGATGGAAGGAAAGAAAGAAGGAAAGAAGCAAGGAAGGAAGGAAGGAAAGAAAGGAGGAAGGGAGGAAGAAGAGCGGAGAGATGTATTGAGAGGAAGGAAGGAAGAAAGAAAGGAAGGAAGAAAGAAAGAAAGAAAGAAAGAAAAGGAGAGAAGGATGGAGGGAGGAAGGAAGGAAGGAAGGAAAGAAGGAAGGAAGAAAGGAAGGAAGGAAGGAAAAAGGATGGGAGGAAGAAAGAGAGAAAGAAAGAAAGAAAGAAAGGGGGGAGGAAGGAAGAAAGAAAGAGAGAGAGAAGGGATGGAGGGAAGGAGGGAAGGAGGAAGGAAGGAAGGAAGGAAGGAAGGAAGGAAGGAAGGAAGGGAAAGGAAGAAAGAAAGTAAGGGAGCAATGGAGGAAAGGAAGAAGGAAGAGGAAGAAAGAGAAACAGGAAGGAAGGAGGGAGGAAAGAAAACATTTCTGTTCTCTCTGAGCTTTAGTTTCTTCATCTATACAATGAGGAATTTAAAATAGAAACTTCCTCATGGGATTGTTCCAAGGATCAAATGAAATAAAGTCTGGTATATAAGGCTTTACCATCCTTAAAACATCATATATGAGCTGTTACTATTATCTAACTTGGTAAAACTCTTTTCTCTTTCTACCTTCTACTCCCTACGTACTTCACTCCACCTCTACCTGTCTCTTCTCTACCATTCTCCATGTTTCTTCTCATTTTTTCTTCCTCTAACCCTCTTTCTCCAACTTTCCCTTTGTCTGGCCCCTCTACATTCCCTTCCACTCATCTCATTTTCATCCCTGGGAAATAAGAAAGAACAATTTGACCTATTTTTTCACTTGGAAAAGCAGTCACAGAATTTAATTGAGCTGGCTATTGTTTCAGAGATCCAGGTTCATAAGCTCCCAACTCTTAGGAGTGTGTTTAGAATCACTAAGGACAGTCCTCTTGAGCAATGACTATTGGCTCTTGAGTCACCATTGGAAGAGTAAGTAGTTGTTGAAACGTGGTGGGTCAGTATATTACTCTGGACTATCGTTTCCCTCCCAGGGATGATGATGGATGATGATGACAATGAAAATAACACTGATGATACTGATGATAAAAAATGTATATATATATATATATATATATATATATATATATATATATATATATATATATATATATATATATATATATATATCACTTACTCTACGTAGTGTACAATATTGTGTCATTTGATCTCTATAACAACCCTGGATGGTAGGGGCTATTATTATCTCCATTTTGCAGATGAGGAAAGAGATGCAAACAGAAGTTAGGTCACTTGCCAGGGTCATATAACTAGAAAGTCTTTGAGACCAGATTTGAACTCAGGTCTTCCTTACTCCAGGCCTAGAGCTCTATTTACCATGCAAACTAGCTGCCTAAGAGATATTAAATGGGTTATCTTTCTGCCGATGTTATGGACAGGGAGCTTCAAACTCTGTCATGGGAAGTCTCTTCACTTAGTAAAGTCACATTCACTATTAAAAGATGAAAATGGACCTATCCTTCACCCACAGATGATGACTATGGAGGAAGATGGGCATATGGATCTGCCCATTCACTGCCCTATTGAAAAAGTATCAGTGGTTTCCTTTTGGCTCAAGGATAAATGATAAAATCCTAAGCCTGCTATTTCAATATGGCTCCCACATCCTTCTCCATTCTTAATTTACGGTACTTCCCTTCACATGACACATTTTGTATTCTAGCTGTTCTCCACAAACTGCATGCAATTACATCTCTAGGCCTTTGCATAGGTGGTCTCTCATGTCTGAAATGTCTTCTCTCCTCATCACAGCCTCATGGAGGTCCCAGCTGCCTTCAAAGCACAGGTTCTTCTTCACCAGATCTTTCATGATCTTTTCCTTAATACTCCCTTCCCCTTAAATCAAATGAGAAAATATCTGTAAAGTACTTGGCACAGTACCTGGCCTGTTGTTTGGTCATTTTCAGTCATGTCTGACTCTTTGTGACCCCCTTTGGGGTTCTCTTGGCAAAGGTACTGGAATAGTCAGTCATTTCCTTCTCTAGCTCATTTTATAGATGGAGAAACCAACACAAACAGAGTCAAGTGGCTTGCTCAAGTTTACACAGCTTATAAATGTCTGAGGTTAGAATTGAACTCAGGTCTTCCTGACTCCAGCACTACGCACTATCCACTGTTCCATCTAGCTGCCCATCTGGCATATAATAGATGCTTAATAAATGTTTCTTTCCCCTCTTAAAGTCAATTAGCATTACTTTCTGTGTGTGTATGTAAGTGTATGTGCATATATATGTATATATAAATACACGTACATATTTACGTATCTGGATATATTTTGTGACTCTTCAGTAGAATATAAGTTCCTTGAGTTCAGGGTCAGTTTAATTTTTGTCTCTATAACCTCAACACTTGGCATGGTGCCTTGCACACAGTAGGCAGTCAATAAATTGAATTGAAGTGAATGGACATGAATTGATGTAAAGTGAGAACCAAATAGGATAAAATTAAGAGAAAAATAAAGGGCAGCCAGATGTTGTTGTTTGTCCTCCGTTCTTGAAGAGGACCATGACATCAGGAAGGAGAGGCCATGACTTGCAAGTGAATTGGATTGAAGTGAGGGAGGGCTGTGCAAAGTCACCAGCCTCACTGTTTCCCCCAGAACCATCTGGGTCCAGTGGCAAGATCTAGATCAGAACCACTGGAGTTATGGTCTAGCACAAAGAGCATTTGGTTTGCTGTCAGAGAACTTTCCTGGTTTGGTCATTTACTATCTTGGTGATCTTAGGGAAATCACCTTTCTGGGCCTCAGTTTCTCTAACTGTAAAATGAGGCAGTTGATCCAATGGCCGTAGTGGTCGATCGCTAAATCTCTAGTTCTATATGAATGCCTCCATTTTGTTTTGGGAAACATAATTTGCAGTAGTTTTCTTTTAAAGCACTTATATCAGTGCTCTAAGGTCGTGTGACTACTTGCCAGCTACTCAGAAGAACCCCCTGCCTGGCCTCATTCCTTTAACTCAATAAGTTATTACAGTAATACCAGAGTTAATGGTTTTTGGAAAGGCGATATCTATCTGCATCTGAATGTACACATTTTGAACTAAATATTGAGAAATCGCAGGTATGTAACGCAAAGCCTGGGTGTGCCTGCCTGTAGAAAATAGCTCATTAGGATTAATCTTTTACAGGGTGACTAATGCAAAGGGAATGAAGCACTTTCCTCTTTGGAGAGAAGGCCAGGTTTTGTCAAAGCTTTCAAATGGGTTTCACTGGAATGCAGCTGGTCACTTCTGCAGTCTCTGCCCAAACACAAGGAGTTTAAAAAAAACATACCTTGATTTTTTTTTTAACCTCTCTACACTGTAGTAAATTCTTGAGAAATCAGAGGGCAGAAAAATCCAGGCAGGAGAACAAATATCAAAATGCATGCCCATTCGGGCAGAAGTGTGTCCAGCTATCGTCCAGTGTCCTTTTGAAAGTCTTAGGAGCAACCTTGTGTTGTTACTGTCGATTCTGATTCAGAGCTCTGCCAAATGTGTGTGTGGGGGAGGGAAGGTATGCACACATATGTGTGTATGTGTGTGTGAGTGTGTGTATGTGTGTGTGACTGTGTGTGTGTGTAAATGTGGGGGGGAGGGTATGCACATACGTGTGTGTATGTGTGTGTGTGTGCATGAGAGAGAGTGTGAATGTACATGTGTATATTTGAAGAATCATCATTCTGGAGGGAGGCATTTGTTAAGTTACACATACTAAGTCATATGTGTAAGTGTGCGTATGTGTGTGAATGTGTGTGTGTCAGTGTGTGTGTACATGTATGTGAGTGCATGTATGTGTGCAAGTGTGTATACATGAGAGGGAGTGTGTATGTATGCGCGCGCGCGTGTGTGTGTACGAGAGTGTGTATGTGTGTGTGTATTTGAAGAATCATCATTCTGGAGGGAGGAATTTGTTAAGTTACACATACTATGCAATATGTGTAAGTGTGTGTGTGTGTGTGTGTGTGTGAGTATGTGTGTGAGTGTGTGCGTGAGTGTGTGTGTATGAGAGAGTGTGTATGTATGTGCATGTGTGTGTGTATGTATGATAATATGCATGTGTGTGTATGTATTTGAAGAATCATTCTGGAGCGAGGTATTTGTTAAGTTACACATACTATGTAATATGTGTGAGTGTGTGTGTGTGTGAGTGTGTGCAAGTGTGTGTGTATGAGTGTGTATGTATGTGTGTGAGTGTGTGTGTATGAAAGAGTGTGTATGTGCGTGAGTGTGTGTGTATAAGAGAGTGTGTATGTATGTGCGTGTGTGTGTATGTATGAGAGTGTGTGTGTGCATGTGTGCGTGCGCGCACTGTGTGTGTGTGTGAGTGTGTGCAAGTGTGTGTGTATGAGAGAGTGTGTATGTATGTGTGTGTGTATGTATGAGAGTGTGTATGTGTGTGCATGTGTGCATGCGCATGCGTGTGTGCATGTGTGTGTGTGTGTGTGTGTGTGTGTGTGTGTGTGTGTGTTTGAAGAACCGTCATTCTGGAGGGAGGCGTTTGTTACCTCACATCCCAGGCAAGTTTCTCCCTTGACCTTTTTGGGTGAAAGGAGTTCTTCGATCCACTGTCATCATTTGCTAAGATAGTAGAGACCAAAGTTCCAGCCTGCAGGGGCGCCATTTTGTCAAGAACCCTCTCCAGACTTTCTTAGCTGGAATATTACTTATTGCTGACATTCAACTAAGACAATAAGACTCTTCTGTACAAATGCTTCAGTCAGCTAATAGCAGTCAAATTCTTTTCAATGGTATGTAATTGTTAGTCCCCATAAAAAGGAAAAAAACTAAATTGCTGCTTTATCAATAAAAGCATACAGAGCTGAATACCTACACAAAGACATTTTCTGTATAATTTATGGCATTTCATCATGTTGGACTGCATTCCAAGTAATTTACCTTGGCAGTTGTCGTTTCAGATTGAAAATCTTTGTATTTTTCTTACCTTCATCAAATAAAATGGTTTTTTGTTCAACTCGAAGTCCATATACTCGATAATTTGTCTGGCTGGCTAAGGTTATTAGCAGTTTAAGCAATAAACCCATTTGGATTTTCAAAGAGAGTTAACAGAAACAGGAGATTTCTATGATGATCTCTTAAAAATTACAATGTAACACACAAAAGTGAAGTTTAAGGAACAGGATTTTGCCTACAGCAATAAAACCAGGGAAATTCAAACTCAAACTCCCTCGATTAATTTCCCGGGATTAGGTAGGTATTGCAGCCAATGAAGGATACATTTTACAAGGCTGAGAGGTCAGTTCAATTCAGAAAAGCAGCCCAAAATGTGCACTATCTTTAGTTTCTGCAGTTTTGACATTATAAGAGGGGAATCAAAGGTCTTATGGGAACCTCCAGTTAGTCCAGTGAAATTATAATAATAATAATTTTAAAGAATGTCTTAATAGTCAGGGCATAAGGATTCTGAGTCTCTGGTTTCAAAGATGAAGAAGCCTGTTAGAATGTAAACACCTGGAGGGCAGGGACTGTTTTCCTTTTGTCTTTCTATCAGCAGAACTGGCTCCTTGAGAATAGAAGTTATTTCACTCTTTATATCCCCAATGCCTAGTACAGCGCCTGCCATACAGTAGGCACTTAATAAATGCTTGTTTAATTAGCATCATTGTTATATAATAACATACACACTCATTTATTTATTTATTTATCATTATTTTATTAGAATAATAGATGATTATTTAATAAGCACAGTGATCAGCATGGGGGGAGTATAGAATAAATGCTTACAGATTAATTTATTGAAGCATAGTGGCATGTAAAGGGGACAGGAGTCAAGAGACCTAGGTTTGAGTCCCAACTCTTCCACTCCCTAGCTGTGTGGCCTTGGTCAAGTCATCTAACTTCTCTGACTCCCATTTTCTTCATCTATAATATGAGAATAAATATTCTTACTCTGTTTCATAGAATTATTTCAAGGGTTGGGTATTTCAATTGGGTTACATAAACAAAGCACTGTGTATTTTATACATGTGTTATTTGTTTTCATTACAGAATCAGAGTACGTTAAAGTTGGACAGGACTTTGGAGATCATCAAATTTCTCCCCTTCATCTTGTTAGTGAAATGGTTGAAGTTCATGCAGCTAGGGATGAGAAGAGCTGTAATACAAATATGGGTCACTCCTGGACAATGGCAAAGCTGGAACTAGAATACGTACTTTCTGCCTTCAAGGTCAGCACTTTATCTGGGATATTACCTATTTTCTTCATATGGATAAGGAAGCAGTTTTTATTTTTTTTATTTTTTTAAATCATTATTTATTTATTTCATATTCTTAGTTTTCAGCATTAATTTTCACAAGAGTTTGAATTTCAAATTTTCTCTCCATTCCTACCCTCCCCCCCACTCCAAGATGGCATATATTCTGATTGCCCCATTCCCCAGTCAACCCTCCCTTCTGTCACCCCACTCCCCACCCTCATCCCCTTTTCCCTTATTTTCTTGTAGGGCAAGATAAATTTCTATGCCCCATTGGCTGTATATCTTATTTCCTAGCTGCATGCAAAAACATTTTTTTGAACATCTGCTTTTAAAACCTTGAGTTACAAATTCTCTCCCCTCTTCCCTCCCCACTCACCCTCCCTAAGATGCAAGTGATTCAACATAGGCCACATGTGTATCGTTATGCAAAACCCTTCCACAATACTCATGTTGTGAAAGATTAACTATATTTTGCCCCTTCCTATCCTATCCCCTTTTATCCAATTTTTTCCCTTGACCCTGTCCCTTTTCAAAAGTGTTTGCTTCTGATTACCTCCTCCCCCTATCTGCCCTCCCTTATATCGTCCTCCCTTTTTTATCTCCTTCCTCCTTCTTTTCTGTGGGGTAAGATACCCAACTGAGCATGTATGTTATTCCTTCCTCAGGTCAAATCCGATGAGAGCAAGATTCACTCATTCCCCCTCACCTGCCCCCTCTTCTCTCCCAACAGAACTACCTTTTGCCACTTTTATGTGAGGTAATTTACCCCATTCTATCTCTCCCCTTCTCCCTCTCACATCCCTTAATTTGATTTTATTTTTTTTTTTAGAAATCATTCCTTCATATTCAACTCACCCTGCGCCCTCTGTCCATACACACACACACACACACACACACACACACATGCATGTACGTATATTCCCTTCAGCTACCCAAATCCTGAGGTCTCATGAATTATACACATCATCTTTCCATGTAGGAATGTAAACAAAACAGTTCCACTTCACTATGTCCCTTATGATTTCTCTTTCTTGATTATCATCTCATGCTTCTCCTGATTCTTGTGTTTGAAAGTCAAATTTTCTATTCAGCTCTGGTCTTTTTACTGAGAAAGCTTGAAAGTACTCTATTTTATTGAAAATCCATATTTTGCCTTGGAGCATGATACTGAGTTTTGCTGGGTAGGTGATTCTTGTTTTTAATCCTAGCTCCATTGACCTCTAGAATATCATATTTCAAGCCCTTCGATCCCTTAATGTAGAAGCTGCTTGATCTTGTGTTATTCTGATTGTGTTTCCACAATACTCAAATTGTTTCTTTCGGCTGCTTGCAATATTTTCCCCTTGATCTGGGAGCTCTGGAATTTGGCAACAATGTTCCTAAGAGTTTTCTTTTTGGGATCTTTTTGAGGAAGCAATAAGTGGATTCTTTCAATTTCTATTTTACCCTCTTGCTCTAGAATATCAGGGCAGTTCTCCTTGATAATTTCTTGAAAGATGACATCTAGGCTCTTTTTTTGATCATGGCTTACAGGTAGTCCAATAATTTTTAAATTCTCTCTCCTGGATCTATTTTCCAGGTCAGTGGTTTTTCCAAGGAGATATTTCACATTGTCTTCCATTTTTTCATTCCTTTGGTTCTGTTTTATAATATCTTGATTTCTCATAAAGTCACTAGCTTCCACTTGCTCCAATCTAATTTTTAAGGTAGTATTTTCTTCAGTGGTCTTTTGGACCTCCTTTTCCATTTGGCTAATTCTGCCTTTCAAGGCATTCTTCTCCTCGTTGCCTTTTTGGAGCTTCTTTGCCATTTGAGTTAGTCTATTTTTTAAGGTGTTATTTTCTTCAGTATTTTTTTGGGTCTCCTTTAGCAAGTCATTGACTTATTTTTCATGGTTTCCTTGCATCACTCTCATTTCTCTTCCCAATTTTTCCTCTACTTCTCTAACTTGCTTTTCCAAATCCTTTTTGAGCTCTTCCATGACCTGAGACCAGTTCATGTTTTTCTTGGAGGTTTTCGATGTAGGCTCCTTGACTTTGTTGACTTTTTCTGGCTGTATGTTTTGGTCTTCTTTGTCACCAAAGAAAGATTCCAAAGTCTGAGTCTGAATCTGAGTCTGTTTTCATTGTCTGGCCGTGTTCTCAGCCAACTACTTGACCCTTGAGTTTTTCATGGGGGTATGACTGCTTGTAGAGTAGAGAGTACTTTGTCCCAAGCTTGAGGGGTTGTGCTGTTGTTTTCAGAGCTATTTCTACACAGCAAGATCTTCCACACCAGCGCTTCTCCTCTCCCAAGAACTGCCAACCTGAATAGGGACTCAGATCTTAAGCAGGCTCTGCATTCCAGCTCATATCTGCCACTTAATTCCTCCCACCAGGTGGGCCTGGGGCCAGAAGCAACTGCAGCTGTAGTTCTGTAGCTACACCTCCTCTGCTGCCCTTGGGGTGGTGGCTGAACCTTGAACTCCTTTCACTCTGTCCCCTGCAGCTTTTCCCACTAACCTTCCCTGTTGTCTTTGGTGTATTTTGGCTGAGAAGTCTGGTAACTGCCATAGCTCTCTGATTCAGGGCACCAGGGCCTGTTCCACCTGGCTCCTGGTCTGGTTGGCCCAGGCGCAGCCCATGCCGGGCTCTGCTTTGCTCTACTCCCAGTTCCATGGGATAGACCTTACCCAGCGACCATCCAGGCTTTCCTGTGCTGGAGCCCTGCTTCCCTCTGCTATTCCATGGGTTCTACAGCTCTAGAATTTGTTCAGAGTCATTTTTATAGGTTTTTAGAGGGACCTGGAGGGGAGCTCATGCAAGTCCCTGCTTTCCAGTTGCCATCTTGGCTCTGCCCCAGGAACCAGTTTTTAATGCATGTTTCTGTTTTATGTTTCTTAATGTTAGTGAAAATGATTTAGGGTAGAAATACTTAATGGACGTGATATTTTGAAAGTGATTATTCTCTGGGTTTTACTTTTATTGTTTGGGTTTTTTTGGAGGGGAGAAGACAGAGCAATTGGGGTTAAGTGACTTGCCCAAGGTCACACAGCTAGTGTGTCAAGTGTCTGAGGTCAGATTTGAACTCAAGTCTTCCTGACTCCAGGGCTGGTACTCTACTCACTGCACCACCTAGCTGCCTCTAGGTTTTACTTTTAGAAGCTAACATGGTATAGCAGAATGAGAAGCAGAATTGTAAAGTGCCCATGTAATAAGTCACCCACATTGTGAAGGGAGGAGTAGCCAATAACCAGTTCAAGGATTCCACTGGTATTCTCTCAATGTGAAGAAGACTTGAGGAGGTCCTATAACTCATAGGTTAAATCCACTGTGGCAAACTCACAGGAAGACATGGGTAAGAGCCATACAGGATGGGCAAGGATGGATAGGGTATGATCTGCATTATTGAACTATGCCTATGGTATTGAGATCATGGATCCATTAGCATATTAGAAATTGTGTAAAGCATAGTCCTAGTTTCTGGGGATACTAGCTATGGGACAATGGAAAAGTCATTTAGTGACAGTTAGTTTTAATCTATTTAGATAGCCATGGGATCCTAGGTAAAAGCTGGAAGCAACATCAGAGACCATCTAATGCAAGGATTCTTGTCCTGGGATCTCTAAATTTTTTTTAAAAATTGATAACTATATTTAAAAATACTTGGTTTTGTTTATAATTCTGTATATTTTGTGTATTTGAAAACATTATTCTGAGAGGGGTTCATGGCATTAAAAAAAGGTTTAGAATTGTTATTTAGTCCTAATGTCTAATTTTCATATGAGAAACAGAAGCCCCAAGAGGTTTAATGACTTTTCTAGGATCACACAACTAGTACATATCTGAAGCAGTATTTGAACCAAGGTCTTCCTGACTCCCAGTCCAGTGTGCTCTCAACTGTATTACTCTGCTTCTCAGGGATCTACTATTGAAGTTCTGGACTCACACCAACATATATTCAGTCTTAAGGGCTTATCAGTAATGAACTATAGCTTATTTTTTCCCACCTAAATAATTAATCTGGAAATCTCTGAATTTAGCTCACTTATTATGTTTTTAAGTCAGCTCTCCTAATATCAGCCAAGGCAACCAATAAGCATTCTGAATATACATACATTAATTTTTTTGATAGACATAAGTGGAACTTAGATCTAGGCTCAGTACCAAGGAACACGTTCATGACATCAACAGGGAAGTCCCTGCTTATTCATTGGAGGCTATGATGAAATTCCCTGTTGTTCCCACTTCTCCCTTTCCCCTGAATTCTTGCCTCATCTGTGTCTGCAGCCCTTGAACATCAGTACCACCAGCTGGATTCCCACAACCCTTGTGGCTCCTTCTTTAGCTCAGGAAGCCTCAGGCACTGACTTGACAACCAAAGCTACTGTTCCTTCTCAGTCTTAGTCAAGGATGGCTCTGTAGTCTGCATGTAAATGGAGAAGATGGACTTCTTCACAGTGGCAGTCACAACATCTCATTGCAACCACTTAGATATGTTCAGCATGAATCCTTTGTGTGGCAGAGAAGCCACCTTGTCTGCCTGCTCTAAAGTGGGGATGACGATATTCACATGGTCACTCCACAGGGTCATCAGAAGGAAAGTGCTTTGTGAACTATAAAGTATTATATAAATGTCAGCTTTTATATTATCCTAGTTTCATTATTAAACATGTTGGTCGGTACCACCTGTCTTGAATGATCTCAGAATCTGAGACTCTTTCATAAACAAGTTGTGAAGCACTTTGAGATCTTTTCAGGATATCTTATCTCCTAGGCATATCAAATCTCTTCCCAAACATTCATTCAGCCTCATTTACCACTATTGTGAAGTACCTACTTGTCCTTGGTCTAAAGGTGAGAAAGCTGAAGCATAACAAGGCTCAACAGCACCCTTGTGTTCTCCTCTCATCCCTCCAAGTCGCATAGTTTTCGTTACTGGGAAATTTAAACAAATAAATTCATTGGACATTTTCCACTAAGAAGGTTTATAAAGTTTCCCATTAAGACTCTCTAGGGTCAGATTGCTGTTAATGCCAGAGGGTGCTGTGACACAATGTTAGTGATTTTAAATCCCTCTTAGTGATTTTAAACTCATTGTGTTTTGTTCTTTCCCTGCCTCAATCCTTACGGAACGGCACATCGGTCCGAAGTAGGATTCACCGAGAGTAGATGTGGTAACAATTAAGTTTGATCATGTTGAAACCTTTCTGGTCACTAGTCTGAACCTTAAGGTACTATATAAATATGAATTGTTATCCTTCTTACTACTACCAATATAATGCCTTCTCCTGAAAATAAAGATGGGCTACCATTAAATCCAAGCTGCAGACAAGATAAATCTACTCTTTGGTATCCAATGTGGTAAAGGCAATTGAACACTACCTCTACACTAGATCTTGAGCAGAACTTTCCTTAAAACTGGATTGATATGTTGAATATTTATAAAATAATAACAGACAGAGTTGGGAAGCACTTCAGTGGCCATTGATTTCATTCTGCACCTAAACCAGAATATTCCCTGACACATCTATGCAGACGAGTCTTCCAGGCTTAAGGTAAAGATTAACAGTGAAAGGAAACTCAAAACCTCCCAAGGAAGCCCATTTCACCTTTGCAGAGCTTGAATCTTGGGGATACTTTTCCTTCCATCCTGCCTGAATCTTCCTCCTTCAATTCATGTTCAGTAAGAATCAGCCAGCTTCTTGAGACTGCTGTGTACGATTGAGTTCACGTGAATCTCGCAAAGCACATCAACCTTTGCATCACAAATGATAGAACCATATTGAAGATGTTATTTGTTAATATTTCAATTAGATAAAAATTTCATTCCTTTCATTTCTTGAAAATATGCATTTTTGCCTATGTGTCCAGACTTTAGGAACCCCCTGTAGAAAGACTTTGCTTCTAAATTGAAACAAACAAAAGACTCATAACAGCCATCTGCTCTTTGAAATCTAGACATATGTGATAAACTCCTCATCTTCCCTGCTTTATCAAAAAAGAAAACAAAGAGCTAACAAGAATGTTGAAGGTGTACTTCTCACAAACACTAAAGTCATTGTCCAAGAAATTGAACTTCACAAGACTAAGTGAGGGCATTGCTGCTTTCATAGAAGAGTAGTATATTTGACTCAATCCTGTAGTTTTCACAGTATCTCAACATTGGAAAAGACTTCAGACATTATGTAATCTGACCCCCACTTGAAGCAAGAGTCTCGTCTATAGCAACCCCAATAAATGATCATCCAACTTCCACCTGAAAGACTCAAGTAATGGAGAATTCGCTAACTTCCAAAGCAGCCCACTCCTCCTCAAGATAATAATAATTAGCATTTATTTAATGCTTTAAAGTTTGCAAAGAACTTTAGAAATATTATCTCATTTGATCCCCCTAACAACCCTATGAAATAGGTCCTATTTATTTATTTACAGCTTATGTATGGGAAAACTAAGGCAGACAGAGGTCACGGGACTTTTCCAGGGTAATACAGTTTATATGCGCCTGAGACTGGATTTAAAATCAAGATTTCCTAACTCCAGATCTGGTGCTCTACCCACTGCATCAGCTAGCTGCCCTCATCTTAACTTCCTACAAACTTTTATGTAGCCCCTTCATCATGCTGGTCACCCTCCTTTGCAGACACTCCAGGTAGTAGAAATCCTTTCTAAAATGTGGTCCTTGCAAATACACATAATTTTCTAGATGTGATCAAGTACTAGTGGGGACACCATAATCTCACTTAACTCTGGTCACTCTGCTTTGGTTAATGTAGCTTAAAACTACATCAGCATTTCTGCCTATAATGTCATGTTATTTATTTACATGAATCTGGTAGTCTGCCCAAAGCTCAATATTCTTTTCAGGTGGAGGCTAGTTGTCAAATCCCGTCCCCTCCCACATCCTGTGCTTGGGCAGGCAATTTTTTTGAACACAGGTATAAAACTTTATTTTTATCTTTATTAAGTTTTATCTTATTAAATTTGGCTTACATCATTATTTGCATGTTGGATAGGCAATCACCTATCACCACCCAGAGATAAGCATCTTAAAGTTAAGATGTCCAAAATAGATCCACCCCACCCCAAACCAATCCTTCTCCAAACTTCCTAATAATAATAAAAACATGCAGGTATAATGAACTTTAAAACTTTATAAAGAACTTTACGTTATACATTATCACTTTTTAGTCTGATGGAAACCTGAAAAAATAAAGCTAATAATAATAGCATTTTTATATAAATGCTAGCTTTAGAGTTTGCAAAGCACTTCACAAATATCTCATTTGATCCTCATGGCAAATCTGTGAGGGAGGTGCTATTAGTGTCATTATATTACAGTTGAGGAAGTAGAGATTAAGAGGTTTGTCTAGGGTCACACAGATGTATACACATAACACACACACAAGTGTGTGTATATGTGTGCATATATATGTATATATGTATGTGTGTTTATATACATACATACTCATATACATATGCATATATACATACACACCTATACATGCATACATATATATGTGTGTGCATATATTTGTGTGTGTGTATATATATGTATATATATATGTGTGTGTGTGTATGTATATATATATACATACATATATGTGTGTGTATGTGTGTGTGTGTGTGTGTGTGTGTATGTATATATATATATATCCAGATTTGAACTCAGTTCTTCCTGGCTCCAGTGCTTTATCCACTATACCATGTATTTGAAATTTACTTTGTTCACTGTTCCTGCCAGCACCATGCTATCTGCCACTTTGGTATCATTTATATATTATTCAAGGGATGGAAAAAAAATTGTGAGGCAAGGACATATCCCTAGGTCATTCTTCTAGAGACTTCCCTTAAGGTTTATATTAATCCATTAATCACTATTCATTTGATCTGGCCATTCAACCATTTCCAATCCACCTCCCAGTACCACCTGTCAGCCCCGGAGTTTTCTTATGCTCAAAAATATATTGAAAGAAACTCTCAAGTGAATGTCTGGAATCTAGGCCTACTGTGTTTATGTAATTCCCTTGATACAGCAGTCTAGTCTCTGCATAAAAATTTAGGTTAGTCTGATATGACCTATTCTTGATGAACCTAAGCTTATTCATAGTGATCACTGTTCCTTTCCTAATACTTTCCAGAAATTTGCCAGAATCCAAGTAAAGCTCACTGGCTTATAGTTTGAAGAATCCAATTTTCTTGAAAAGCAGGACAATATTTGCCCATTTATCATCCCAAAGAGCATTTCCTATTCTCCTTGATTTTTCCAAGCTCATTAACAGTGGCTCAGTACTCACATGTGCCAGCTTTTTAATTAGAATGCAGCCTCATAAATAGAATGTAAGCTCATTTGGGGTAAAGACTGTTTTGTTAGGCAGATACTTTGGTATTTGTATCCCTAGCATACATAGTAGGTGCTACGTATGGGACATAGTAGGTAAACCTGTACATGCTTGTTAGTTGATGGATTCATACTTTCAAGATGCAGTATGTCATCTGTTTCATCTTGTTGACTTGAACCCACAAAGGGCAGCTGGGTGCCACCCACATTGGAGATTTAACAAATATTTATTGACTTGAATTGACAGTAATGCCCTGCTTATTAGAAGGAGAAAGGCTAACTGCCTCTGTTGCCACTTTTTTATTTTGTTTTGTTTTTTAGTTACTATTTTTATTTTGTTTTTTTTTATTTGTTTATTTTATTTATTTTTGTTGCTTTTGTTTTGGCATTATTGTTCTGTTTTTACAATTTGCAGTGACCAGAAGCCCCTTTTAAGGTCTCTTTTAATGACAAGTTGACACCCTTAACTAGGTTGGCAATACCTAACTCCAGAGCCTTTCGCTTGGTGCTTATGAAGGTCACCATAAGGTAGGAAGAACAGGATGGAATGCCAGAGCCCTGAGCTGCCTGACCCTACAGGACTCAGGTTAGGTTGCACCATCCCCACTAGAAACGTTAGGAGACCTCTCTGACTCATTTCTTATCTCTGATTAGATCTTACTATTTACTTCATTGAATCCCAGGCTGACCTACGTCTTGAACTTGTGCCCAAGTCCCCATCAGAGGACCTGCCAGAAATAGTCAAACTATTCTCAAGCTGTCAACATGAGTTATCTACCCATAAAAGATGACTTTTGTAAGGAAAGGGCATTGTAATTTCTGGAGATGGTTGTCATGTTATCTTAGCAATACGACAAACATGCGCCTCCACCAGGAATTTGTATAAACAGAATATTGCCTAGAGAGCACTTGCCTATGACTGTTGGTCTGACATTTATTCTGAAAATTGAAAATCAAATTCAAGGAACATTTCTTGAGTGCCTACTATGCACGGAGTGGCATATTAGTCTTCCCTCTAAGAGCTAGGAAGCTACTAGGAAGACTATAGCAAGAATATAAATGAATCTGATACAGGGTAGAATGTGATCTGCCCTTGGAAATATGCTGATCTTGTAGAACCAGGAAGAAGTCCTGCCTTTGATCCATGCTGCCTATGTGACCCGGAGTAAGCCAGGTCAGTAGTATCGAAACCAAATAGAAATGAGGACCACTAATCCATACATAAAGATCCTGCAGGCTTTTCACATTGACTTTGTTTTTAAATGTATTATTATTTGTATGTTATTGTATTTTTATTGTTTGTTAAATATTTCCCAAATATATTTTAATCTGGTTTCTGCCATACAAGAGAGTGTTGGGGGCAGTAGCCAAGTGTTTGATGTTGCTGCCCTAAGTCACCGAGAAGGTCCTAATCTGCATTGGTAGAGGGAGATTCCCCATCTCAATTAAATTACAGGTCCAGTGTCCAGCCTTTATCAATGATCCTATGATTTTGTGACTTGAATGAAGGCATAATTGATATTGGAAGGGATTGGGAGGCAAGCTCATTGGCTCATAAGATTATTGATTCAGAACTAGAAGAAACCTTTCAAGCCATCAAGTCCAACAAATGAGGAACTGAGACCTAGAGAGGTTAAGTTACTTACCCAAGATCTTGACAAGCCATGAGAGTGGATGGAATTGTCAATGGAAAGCTGTAGAGAAAGAAGGGAACATTCCCACTTAATAGCCAAAAGGGTTGTACTGCATCATTTCATGAGGACAAAAAATAACCAGTCATACAAGTAGGTGAACTAGGGTGACTACAGAATCTGTAAAATACTATAAACACTTTAGGATATTCATCATAAGCCACCAAAGACACCCTCTTTTCCATGAGAAATGTTCAAATCATGTTGGTGAAGAATCCATACTGGATTTGTTCTACCATTGCAAGAAAAGAACATCTTGATTTTGATACATTCCTTCTTGAAATAGTTAGAAGTGTTCCATCTCAAACATTCACAGAGACAACCAGAGTTCTGTGGCTATTATTACAACATATACATTGAAGGGTATTAGCAGTTTTGACATCGAGCCTTCCTTGACCTGCACTGACATAATTTCTAACTAAAAATCTTATTTCATCGAATATCACCATGCTTCATCACCATCACCACCCTTCCTTCTAGTAAGTACAGACTACTAAAACGCTATCAAATCGATTCATTGAGAGAGGTTAGCAAAAAATAAATTCCTCTGTTTTCTCAAGACTCAACTTGCCATTCCATGCTCAAAAATGAGAGTAATTAGTACTGAATTAGATAGAGAAGCAATGTGGTGTCATGGATAGAGTGCTGGATTTGGAGTTAGGAAGACATGAATATGAATCCTGAGTCCAACTTTACAAGCTATGTGATGAAGGGTAAGTCACCTGAACTCACCGATCCTCAGTTTCTTAATTTATAAAATGACTCAGTTGGACTGATGGTCTCTGATATCTTTTCAAGCTCTAAATGTACCATCTTATGAATTAATATCAGGATATTGTTTCTTGTCTCGATTGCTTTCATATATATTTGAGAATTCATAGGACAAATCAGAATATATCCAAGATGGAACTTTCTATATATACCTTTTCATTTTTTCTCCTCAAGAGTTTTTCTTGCTAGTAACCAATAGAGTTTGCCCAAGGAGGGCTCTTTTCCTTTAGATTAGTCCGTGTAACCTGTATCCTATCAGATTCATAGTTTACCTGGGCCAATGTGTCATCACCCTTCCTCAGAGGGTAACTTGACCATAGCAATAGGGGATGTAGGAGTAGGAGGAAGGGAGGGAAGGAAACTTCTTAATTGAAAAAACATAAAGAGTCTGCTCTAAGGAGCATCTATCTTTATATCCTTAAAGTCTAGCACAAGCCTCCATAAAAAATTGCATCGCATTGCATTGAAGTGAATTAAATAAACTACAGCACTCCTCTCATTTTCTTCTTTGACTGCTTCATGTTCATCGGGCCTCTCAGGTCTTTCTATTTGCTTGGAGAATACAGAAAGAGTAACGGTTGTGAAGCATACATAAAATCCAAACTCCAGCGGCTCTCTCAATCCAAAGTCAGCCTCCCTTCCCAAGATACTCCTTTTCAGTTAATACTTTTGGCATAGGACTCGAACTTCTCCCATTCTTATGGAACAGAATTTAGTTTTTCCTCAAACGGAACTGTCTTTGGAATCTGATTGACCCCTGCCTCCCTTCCCGATCTCCTTAGGGCATAAAACACCCTACCAACATGGATTTGGTGCCCCTCCGACTCAGTGGATGTCTGAAGACACTCAAGTCACCATAACTTGCCCTGCTAACCGGATGAGTTTCCATCTTGGATATATTCTGGTTTGTCCTATGCATTCTCAAATGTAGATGAAAGCAATTGAGACAAGAAACCATATCCTGATATTAATTCATAAGATTATAGATTTAGAGCTTAAAAAGATATCAGAGACCATCAGTCCAACTGAATCATTTTATAAATTAAGAAACTGAGGATCAGTGAGTTCAGGTGACTTACCCTTCATCACATATAGAAAGTGAATGCCATGATGTCCTTGCTGCATATCTTTACTCCGTTAGAGCAAAGTAAACCTCCTTTAGTTATCCATTCAATGGTTTTTGAGTGCCTCATTTCATCCCAATGTGCTAGCGTTAGGCCCAACCCTAACAACTTTCCAGTGAAGTTAGTGCACAATTAAATTAACTTCTCCCTAAAAGTAGTCTGGACATTATTTAATGTGTTTGTGATGATTCAGAAGGCACTTGTGGGTTTCAGTATGATCATTATGATCTCCAGCAATCCTTAGGTTGTAGCCTGGGGAAGTTTAGGTTAATAAAGTCTTCTGGCTGATGGGATCATGGAACAAAAACAGCTTTGACTATTCTTAGATGGCTTGCTACTCACTAAGCAAAAATGTCTCATATATAGATGTTGAGCTGTGACTTGAAGGTCAATCCTTTGGCATTCTGCTGATCCAAGGGAAGAAGGAAATTAAACACCTGCAGGCCCCACATGGAAAATGTTCAACCTTTGGTTTTCTAATGTGTGGGTTTGGGAGGTCATTAGCTGATTTCACTGTTGCTAGAGTGCAGGAGAAGAGAAATAGCTTCTTAAGACTGAAAGTGTACGGGGCTTTATGTCTGAAGCTCAATCAATTGTTCTGGCCTTGTTGGAAATAGGGAGAGCCCAGGTGAAACCTGCTCATGGGCTGTGAACAATGCTAGTGCTCTGTTTGGTGTGGGCTTCTGTTGGGGACAGGGATGGAAACAATGGTGGACCCAAAGACATGGAAGAGGTTTTACAGTCATCTGAGGACAAAGTAGGCCTTCATTAAATATCAACTGATTGCTGGAAGTCCCAGCACTCCAATGAATTTTCATTTATTAACCTGTGTTTGCTTCTAGCCTGGATGAGGATAAATGAGGAATAGATTTTATACAAAGTATTACTGGAGTTCCATGTGTGAGAGGTAACATGTTGTAGTGGATAGAGATTTGTCTTTGGGGCCAAGAAGACCTTGATTCAAATTCTTCTTCTGATACATACTAGCTGTTTGACCCTGGCAAAGTCACTTAATTTCCTGGAGTGCCAGACAAGTCCATAAGACTAGAGAGTATACAGTTATCCCTTCCACGTAGTGGCTTTCCCCATCATGATTTCTATATATCGCAGGTCAGGATAAGAAATTGAATGGGGATTTTGAGGGAGTTTTGCGGAAGTTGTAGACCATGTGTGAAGGCCAGCAGATGACACAGAGCCTATGACCAAATATTTAACCCATATTTTACAATAAGGTACTGTAAACACCCAATAAAAGAAAAAAAAATTAAGACTCCTTCTATGGTACAAAGGGAGGGCCAAGAATTTTAAACAGATTTTCCAGGTCACAGGGGTCTTGAGCCCCTAACCTCCACAATGTGGAAGGGAGAACTGTACTCAGTATCTTTATAGATCTACATTAGCAAGGAGGTTTTCTCTTCTGATGAAATTACATTTCCAGGCCCAAGTAAATAAATAGTTCTTTTCAAGAGGCCAAGATCTCACTTCTTCCTTCCTAATAAAAATAGGGACCTATAGTTCAATTGCTTCATCCCATTAATTTGCTATTTGTTTTGCATGTGCTTATTTTGAACCTACTTATTTGTTCTCTTCTTTTAGGATATAAGCTCCTTGAGGGCAAGATTCTTTCCTTTTTGTCTTCATACCCTTTGCATCCAGCGCTTAGTTTAGTGCCGGGCATATAGTAGGCACTTAATAAATGTTTATCGAATTAAATTGAATTATTGAATCCTCAGTGCATAGCACTGTGCCTGGCACATAGCAAGCATTTAATAAGAGATTGTTGATTGATTTATTGACCTTTCTTGCAAAACTTAGACTGACCTATTCAACTTAGTTGGTTGAATAGCATCTTGCCTAGCCATTTCATTATTTGTGAGCTTAGTATTGAATTCTTAAGTTGCTGATAAAGCCCACTCTATGTTTGCTCTGACTTAGCTAAGAGGCCCTGTGACATTTCACACTGCTGGGCTTTCAAACCCAATGACTAATTTTTGTATAGAAAAAAGAATGTGTACTCCCACAGCATTCAGCCTTCCAAAAGGGAAAATTCCAGTTTACAAGAGAAAAAAAGCTGTCCCTCATTTATCCACTAGCTATGTTAGCCTGAATTGCCCTGAACACTTATGAGCAGCTCGATCTCTGATGATTGCCAGAATTTCATTTAGACACTCTCAAATGAATTGCTTTCAAATGTTCAGCAATTTTTTAAAAAGTTATGGTTTTAGATATCCTCCATAATATATAGTTCCTGGTTGTGAAGGCAGAAAACCTGTGTTTGAGTACCACTTCTGACATTTAATAGTTATGAGACCCTGGGCCATACATTCATTCATTCAACAAGCTTTTATTGAGGATAGGGATATGAACTGGATCTGAGATTTTCTTAGCATACAGAACTCCCAAATAAGAAAATGTTATCCATCAATGCAGATCAATGGCTCTTTAATTTATAATCTAAGAAAGTTGCCCAGTGCACTAAAGGGTTAAGTGACTTGCCCCAGACCAGTGTATATCAAAGTCAGAACTTGAACCCAAGTCTTCTTGGCCTGGAAGCCAACTTTCTGTAGTATCTACTATTTGTAAGGTGCTAGTACACATAAACCTAAAAGAAAATTGTTCCTGCTCTCAAGAAACTTATATTCCACTGGGTGGGCGCTAGACGAACAAGATATACAAAGGCAGATTAATACAAAATATATACAACATAAATACTGGCTATGCTACTTACTATCTTTTCCTTTGGGACAAGGGATCTGACTTTTCTAAGCCTCAGTTATCTGATCTATAAAATGAGGGATAAAATAGATGGTCTTGAAGCCCATGCATGACTCTAGATATATGATCTTACAATGTCCTTTAAATACAAAGAAATGTTGGGGTAGAGGAAAGTAGCACCTACAAAATTCAGGAGAAAGTTCTGTAGAAAGTGGCCCCTGAGTGGAGCCTTGGAGGAAATTCAAAATTCCAAGAGGTGGAGACTAGGAGGTTTAACATTCCAGTTATTAAGGCAGCTTGGGCAAAGACAGATTCTCCTGAATGAAGGATAACAAGTTGGTCAATCTGGCTAAAACTTAGAGTGTGTGAGGTATGGTGAAAAATCTGACTGTGAAATACCTAAAGGAGATATTTTTGTTTTATATTGAAGGCAATAGGGATCCATTGTAACTTATTTATTTATTTTTTTTTTATTTTGGCAAGACATTTGGGTTTAAGTGACTTGCTCAGGGTCACACACCTAGTAAGTGTCAAGCATCTGTAGCCAGATTTGAACTGACTCCAGGGCTGGTGCTTTATCCACTGCACCACCAACCTGCCCCCACCGTAACTTCTTGAACAGGGGAAGGGATCATGCTTCAGGAATATCAACTTGGAAGTCGGAAGATAGATTTTAGAGGAGAGAGACAAAGAAGGCAGACCAATTAGGAGGAGAAAAAAATTGAAGGGAAGAGTGCTGAGGGCTTGAACCTTCAGAAGTAGGACTATGGGAGTGAAAAAAGGCAGATGCCTCCGGACATGCTGTGGAAATAGGAAGACACAGCATTTCTGAGCTCAAATTCCTCATCTGTGGGCTTGCAAATGTGAGGGGGAAAAAAAGAAAGACAAAAACCAGTCCCTGTCTCCAAGTTCATATTATATTGGGAGAGACAACATGGAAACATCTAGGTACATAAGATATATGTGCAGAATAATTGAGGGTACGAAAATTTTAATAATAATAATTAACATGTGACACCTACTATGTGCTAAGCATGACATTTATTACAACGTATCAGTTGCAATTATTATCTCATTTGACCTTCACAATGACACTGGAAGGTAGGCATTGTTATTATCTGCATTTTGGGGAAGCCAGAGACAGAGAGAGATAACTGGTAAGTATCTATGGTGAGATTTGAACTGAGGACTTCTGGACCCCAGGCCCAGTGCTCCATCCACTACACTAAAAGTGTGCTGCATAATATGGTGTTTAAGCTCTGGCCTGAAGGAAGCCAGGGAAGCCCAGAAGTAGAGGTGAGGAGAGAGAGCATTCTAGGCTACTGTAGAGGCAAAGAAACAAAACTGTGATTGTTATTAGTATAAAAATATATAGTGTGTATATTATTAGTGTAAACATAAATAATAATAGCAGTATAGTGAGTCATCTTAGGTCCATTTCTATCTGAGTACCATCAAACCTAAAAATAGGAAGCACTAAATAATAAAGAATAATACTAAACAGTAACGGTAGGCTCCCCACAGAGCTGGGAGGCTTACAGTAACAGTATCTCACTGGAAGTTGACATTATGCATTCATCTGTACCTTTCAACAGAAAGCAAACAGGGATGCTATTTGCAGGTGTTCCTGCCCCTTGTCTCCACCCTGCTCCTACAGCAGCCACCCTCATCTCCTTAAGCTCTTCTCTCAGAGCCATTTAGCACATTTCTAAACATCCAGCCCTTGGTCTTTTATTGTGAACCGCTTTGGAACGGGGGTTCTTGCTGGGTTCGACGTGCCGGGGCAGGCAAGAATGCTCCGCTCTGCACAAAGAGCCAACCTGTTAAGGATTTCACCTTTTAAGAAATGACAGAATAATTATAGGACAACATGTCCTTCATGAGTAAAACAACCCTACTAAAGTGCTTTCAAGGCTAGCGTGGCCTACTTCTCTCCTGGCAAGCTGCATAAATCATCAACTGTTAAGGGACTGGTTTGCAGAACATGTGACATATGTGTGTGTATGCACGCATGAGTAGCATCTCTATGTGCATGTATAGAGGTGTGTGATTGGCATGGTTTAATGGGCTTGGAGTTGCAGCTTAGCCCAAACTCCTTTCCCTTACTTATACCCCGATATCAACTTCATCCCCCACCCCACTCCCACACCTTTTAACTCAATCATTCTTTTCCTTAATCTTTAAACCTCCAGCTGCTTTAAGGGGAAATTTAATCCATATATGTCTGCCTCATTTTCATTTAAATAGTCAAAAAAGTTGTTTTAAAAGAGTTCTTTGATGTCCTGGACTCCCTTGAGCTGTTCCTCAGCCTATTTTCTTAAAAACAGAAATGAGCATTTTTCAGGTGTAGAGGGGTCCCAAAGCCACCCCCTTCCTTTCCTAGCTCTCAAATGGTGGGGGGATGGAGGACAGATCCGTCTTCCCCCACCTGCTGGTGCCCTCCTCCAGAGAACTGCTTATCTGTGGATGGATCACCAAGCACTTACCAATATGAACTCTTAATCCTGCAGGCCCCCAGTGAGGTTAATAGTTAACGATTCTGGCCTTCTAGGGCCTCACACTGGAGTGAATGATCTAGTCACCAAGAAAGGGGCTTTCAGGGAACCCCGGGCTGACATACCTGAAGGCTGGGTCTGGGTGATACAGGGTGATGCTTTCTTTTGGGAATGTTCACAGATGTGGATCTCAATGGAAGCTTCCCTTTATGCCTTATCCCATTGCTAATGGCTCTCCAGATATACCCATGTTGAAACCCATATTTTCTGCCCTCCGGGTGGTACTTTACTTCTCTGCCCTGGGTCTAATGTGTATCATTTCATTCTTGCTTTCACATTCAGGACAGAACTTCTTAATCATTTCTAGATACACAAAAGTCGGCCTATTCCATCTCACTGTGCACAGTATTATCCCGAGAATAATCTGTGTTTGGCTAAAACTCAAGGGTTCCCACAGTGAATCGCAAACTTTAATCAATGGAGAGGCTCAGAAAATTGTTTAGAAAAAAAATAGCGTGCAGTTATAGATAGAAAGAGGGCAAATATCGTGGTTGCTTTGTCTAGGATACCTCCCTCTTCTAGGGGTTTAAAGCTGTCTGAGTCGTGTTGTAAATCTATCCACTTCATAGGTTGTTTGGTTATTATCGATGGTATTTTTCCCCCTGGACATTTCTGAAGCCTTGCATTCTAGATTAAATGCAATTAGCATCAGAATCTTGAGGTACTCTGGGGTGGAGATAGAAAGACCTGGGTTCAAATTGTTTCTCTGTTTCTTCTTAGCTGTTTGACTCTGGCCAAATCACTTAATCTATCTGAGATACCATTTCTTCATCATCCCCCGTGGTATTTACCTCACAGGGCTGCTGTAGAGATGAAATGGCAATATGTTTAAGCATCTCATGAACTTCAAGTATTAAATAAATGTTTGCTGTTATGATAGCGTCATATATTTTGCAGAGGCAACACGGTGGAATAGTGAGGGTCCTGAGCATGGCACCATGAAGATCTGAGCACAAATCTCTTCTCTATCACTTATCACCTATGGGACCCTAGGAGTGCACTCATCTCTGCTATCAGAGTCTAAGTCTCCTTATTGAGAAAATGATGATAATAATTCCTGTTACTGCTTACCTCAAGTGGCTATTACAACGGTCACATTATATAATGTTCATAAAGCACTCTGAAAATGTGAAAGTTCCCAGGAAATGTCATTGATTATTTTACTGTCTATCTGTCCATCCAACTATCAATTGGTTGACCGATTATCTCTACCTATCATTTATCTCTATCTCTCTGTCCCTCTTATATCTATATATCACCTGTCTATACACATTCATCTCTTTCTTTCTGTATATTTCTATCTTTCTATCTCTACCCTTTATCTATCCGTCTATCTATCTTTCTATCTGGTTATATCTATCCATCTATCTATCTATCTGGTTATATCTATCTATCTATCTACCTACCTACCTACCTCTCTACCTACCTGTTTGTCTGTTTATTGTGGTAAAGGCAACATGACTTATTGGATAGTCTTCTGCTCCTAAAGTCATGGAGGTAGGTTCAATTCTTGCTTCTGGCACTTTCTAGCTTATGACCTTGGGCAATGCATTTAACCCCTGTTTCCCTCAAACAACTCCAGAGCACTTATCTGTTAATTTATAGGCCTTTCGCTAATCTTTTGGTAGAAGGAGTTCCCAAATCTAGACAGAATCACAGATTCTTTGTGTATTCAAGTATTTGTATATTATCAGAGGGACTGGATATTTTATAGACACCCTTGTGATTTATACTAAAAGAAGATATAGATAGATAGATAGATAGATCGATTGATAGATAGATAGATGACAGTGTATGTATATTCTATATATTCTATGATGGCAGTAGAAGCATTTTTTTAATGAATGACTTAACTAAAAGTTTAGATGATAGGCTCCTCAGATTTGCAAATGACATTGTGGGGAAGGATAACTAACACAGTGGAAGACAGAGAGGAGATTCGATGTATTGCCCATATATCGGTGAAGCGTATATGTGTCTATTCAAAAAAAGTGCATAAAAAGGGTTGAAAATGTGAAAGATTGGTTCAAAATAAGGATACACTAGAAGAAGAGAAAAAATCCATAAGAGAACCAACCTATGGGAACTGATCCCTTTGTAAAATGTAAATGTAAAATGTAAATTATAAATTGAAGACCAGGCTTTAATTTCATACTTGCATCCAATGCAAAATGCAGAGAACCTTTGTGTGATGCAGGAAGCTTTAAGAAAGAGAATAAGAGTTATAAGGATGCGGGGTTTTTTTATTCTCATCTAACTCATTAATTAAAACAAATCGGGGCTGCAGAATCTTGATGTCTGAGGCCTTGTGGGACCTACCCACTTAGACTAGATGCCCTACCTGGTCTCTGATATATCTACATGACTAGGAATTTGCATCATCATTTGCTAAGCTATTATGGAGATCAGGGAAAATGAGCCTTGAAAATATGTGGAGATCTCAGAGGTGAAAAGACAAAAAACTAAAAATGAACATTCCAATGAAGAGGAAAATATAGAGGCTTTATCATGTGGATGTACAGGGAACTCATTTATCCACTCAGGTTTTTAAACGATATACATGAAAAATTGAAGTGAGAGCAGGTAATGGAGTATGTATACAAAAGCATGCAAACAATATGTAAAGATGGATATGTAAAAGATTATGTAAAAATCGATACAAAAGACTGTAAAGAAAGGTCTGTTAAAGAATAATGTCATGTGGATCCAGCCATTTTGGAGGACAATTTGGAACTATGCCCAGTGTGCTATAAAACTGTGCATATCCTTTGACCCAGCAATACCACTACTAAGTCTGTACCCTAAATAGATCAAAGAAGAGGGGAAAGGACCCATGTGTACAAAACTGCTTAGAGCCATTCTTTTGTGGTGGCAAAGAATTAGAAATTGAAGGAATGTCCAATAACTGGAGAATGGCTGAACAAGCGGTGGTATATGATTGTGATAGAATATTAGAGCGCTATAAGAAATAATGAGCAGAATGTTTTCAGGAAAACCTGGAAAAGCTTACATGAACTGATACAAAGTGAAGTGAGCAGAAACAGGAGAAAATTGTACACAGTAACAGCAATATTGTACAGTGTTCATCTATGAGTAAAGTAGCAATTCCTAGCAATACAAAGAACCAAGACAATCCTAAAGGACCTTTGATGAAAAATGCTCTCCACCTCTAGAGAGAAAAACTGATGGAATCTGAATGCATATTGAAGCATACTTTTTTTAATTTTCTTTTTCTCTTTTGTTGGTCTGTGTTTTCTTTCACAACATGACAAAAATAGAAATATGTTTTGCATGACAGCACATGTATAACCTTTATCAAATGTCTTGCCTGCTCAATGATGAGGAAAAACAGGGAAGGTAGGAAAGAATTTGGAATTCAAAATTGTAAAAAAAAAAAACAAAAAAAACAAAACAAAGTTTAAAAATTGTATATGTGATTGGGAAAAAATAAAATATTAAAATTTAAAAAGAAACAAAAGAAAAGAATGGTGTCAGATGCTAAAGCTCAAACTAAGCTGGGTTTGGGGAAGAGTGCCAAGGACAACAAAAATATTTTTTTGTTTATTTGTTTAAACTATATTGAGGAGATGAGGGAGGGTAAAGAAAGGGATGGAGCCACTACTTAGTATGGGTGGGTCAAAGATAACACACCAGAAAAAAGGCAGAGCTCCATTCTTTTGATTCTGTTTTGGCTTCCAAGGCAAACAACGTTTGAACTGGAAAAGATCGTACAAAAACATATAATAAGTCATTAAAACCCAAGATAAGGAAGGAGATAGTAAGAAACCATCCAGCTGCTCTTAATCAGCTAAAGTTATCAGAATCAGATGAATTACATTCCATGAATACGATGGGACTGGAGAATGTGACTGCGAGTTTTGAAAGACCATAGAACAGGTTCCATGGGTTTAAGAAAAGGTAATTTTTTCTTTAAGTGTGTGGGAAAGAGGACAGATCTCATAAACTACAAGCCAGTAAGCCTAAAGATTTCCAGAAGAAAAAAAATGTGACATAAAGCAATATTTAGAGCGCATCAATATGGAAATGTTTTGCATGATTTCATATTATAATCAATATCAAATTGCTGGCCTTCTCAAGGAGCAGGGGCAAGGCAGAAAGGAGGGAGAGAATTTTTAACTCAAATTTTTTAAATGATTATTAAAAATGTTTTTAAATGTAATTAGGAAATATTTAATGAAATAAACAATGATAATAATAAAAATTAGTGAGTAACATACAGTTATGTATTTTCAGAACTCATGAGTAACTGGTCCCAAAGAGTAGTCATTAAGGGAGTCATTAAGAATAGTCATTAATATGAACATGGAAGAAGGAATTCAGTGGAGTGCCCATAGGGAGCTGTGCTTGGTCCTATGGTGGCAGCAGAAGCATTTCTTTTTTAAATGAATGACTTCAATTAAGATTTAGATGGCAGGTTTCTCATATTTGCAGAAGACAAAGTTAGGAATGGTAACACAGTGGAAGAACAAGATCCAAGAAGCTACGACATGTGGGGTGACTAAAAATAAGGTAATATTTAATAGGCACAAATATATACTCTTCTACTTGGGTTAAAGAAATCATCTTCACAAAATTGAGTTGGGGGAAGGATGCCTAACTCTGCTTTGCAATTAGATGGTGCAGTGGATAGAGCACTAGGCCTGGAGTCAGGAGGACCCAATTTCAAATCCGGCTTCAGATACTTACTAGCTGTGCGATCCTAGGCAAATCACATGATCTCTTTTTGCCTCAGTCTCCTCCACTATATAAAAAAGGATAATAATAACACCTGCCTCCCAGGGTTGTTGTGAAGATCAAATTAAATAATATTTGTAAAATGTTTAGCCTAGTTCCTGGCATGGATTTTTCCTAAAAGTACTTAGCAAAGTGCCTGGTACACAGTGGGAACTTAATAAATGCTTATTCCACCCCTACTCTCCAGCCCAGAGAGATTTGCTAAGCAAGGATCAATTGAAAGCATTGTGGATGAGAAAACATAAGGATGGGAACAATGTGTGTAACTGCCTTCATGTATTTGAAGGACCATTATGCAGATAAGGGAATAGAGTTGTTGTTCTTGGCTCTACCGACAGAAATGAAAGCAATGGGTGGAAGGTGAATTTGAGTTTGATACTGGGAAACTCTTCCTATCAATTCAAAACATCCCAAAGTGGAGTGGGAAATAGTGGGGTCTCAGGCATAGGTTTATAAGCAGAGGAGGGTGGTAAAAGCAATTAATTCTTTCTAAGGTATAGGTTGTGCTTTTGTTGCTGTTACTAGCCATTTTCCAAACATGGACATTTTTCATTAGGATTAGAGATCAGACAATGCTACTTACAGCCCCGAATACATATCCTACTTTACTTTCCAATAGACCAAGGAATTCTGGGAAGGAAACAACCACACAGTTACATCTTTCAGCCTACTCTGCTAGTACTTATTACAGTCAGGTATTTTTTTTTCCTCCCGCTAAGTGTCTGTCCAACTCTCTTTTAAATATAGATATTCATGGTTATGGCGTCAGCTTCTGCCTTTGGTAATGCATTTCTCACATTAATTGCTCTATTCACATAGACATTTTTCCTCATGCCAAACTCTCTGATGGCCTAGACTTTGGGTGCCTTGTTCCAGAGCCTTTCACGTTTTTAAACTCCCTCACTGCATATCACTTTCTTCATAATTCTTAGGACTAAGTACAGCTCTCTCTGGGCCCTTTTCATCACTTCCTTCTAAAGGCCTGCAGATACGATTTTCCCACCTCTCTGCATACCCAGACTTTTCTGATCTTGGTTATCTTTCTTTTCTAATTCATCTCTTTTTCTGGTTGTCATTTTTGGAATTTGATACCCAGACGTGAGCTAAGTTTTTCTAATATGCTCTGACCTCTCATTTTGAAATCATCAGCCAAACCTGTTGCTGAGTCCTTTCTCTGCTTCCCCTCATTACTTCCTCCTGTTAATTCACTTCAGTCACAGTTACAAGTGCTTATTAAGAATTTGCAGTGGTTTATTGGTAAGGAGGAGAAAGGAGTCCTCTATCACCTTCCTCTATCAAACCACCTCAGCCTTTATTTTCTGTTCTGGTTAAAAGGACTTCCTGGAAAAAAATAAAAATGAAGAAAAGAATGTTTATATGTCTGATGTTTGGATACTTAGCTCTGTTCCTCCTTTAAATAACACAATATTGCCTCAAGTTTAATTCCCTGGCTAATTATAAAATGGAAAAACTCAAGCCATCCAAATATGATATCAACTCAAAAAGGAAGTCACAGAACATAGCAAGAAGGGAAGAGGAAAAAAGCTCTGTTTAAAACATACGTGAGAATGCAGCATGTTTTAAATGGGCCATCGGAGAGACTATTGACTATTTAGCAACTGGGGTTTCAGTGAGAGAGTAGGGCCCCCCTACTCAAACAATTTTTACTATATCCATCATCTTAGCATTTGCCTTCCCTGCCATCCATCTACTGCCCTCAACCAGGAGCCAACAAAATAAGGAGTTCCAATGGGTAAAGCAAAATGGTGAGCATTGCTGGGCAGGGCCAGTTCCTGACTGATTCAAATGACTCAAATGGGTCAAATTGAAGATCCAGTTCTGATTGCAACGCAAGCCAGTACATTCTGAGCTCCTCAGAAACATGTCAACAGTATATGGAACACATCCAGAACATAGTATGATAAGTTTGCTTCGGGGGCCCTCAGCTCTAGTATACTCTGTTATTGATGCTATTCTGTTCAAGGAAAAAGTACAGCTCAGTCCTGGGGCCCCTCGTGGGGAGAAGGTGGGGGGAGTTGGAGAGACTGATTTTATATAGCAGTTTCCCTACTGGCGGCAGCCTATATCATAACAGTAACATGATAAACACTGATGATTACCTCCCCCCACCCCCATTTGCATCTGTATTCATAAAGCGGAATGCTTTGTAAGCTGGCTAACCTTGTTTTATGATTTCCTTATACGGCATGAAACAGAGGGCCTGAACAAATAACCTTCACCTAATGTTTAATGTTTAGACTCGGCACTTGTTTTCTGCTCTAGACATGCTTGAAATCTTCAAAAAGCCTGCTAAACACTATGTCTTTTTCTTGAAATATAATATTTAGAACTCTATTATTCCACCTTCATCTGCTCCCAGTGTAATCTCAGAATGTAGAGTCATTGGAAAGAAATATTGCTCCTATATGGGTCTTGTTCTGACTACAAAACCAAACCAAGAGGTGCTGAAAGATTTCAAAAAGTCCTCCCTAAGGTGGGGATCCTTACTGCAAATGGTTTTTGCCGATAAAGCCATGTATCCTCGAGCTCTAGTGCCTGATTAGTTGTTCTTCCTTATTTCTCCGCACAATCCCCCCACAATTCCTAGCTTAATTGAAAGGAAGTGCTAAATACAATGGAGTGAAGCAAATAGTCACTTGGCTCATCCTCCAGCCTCCTAAAGCTTGGCACTCCAGCTTATTTGTGGCTGAGCCTTTACATATATGAAGACTAAAATAGAGACATCTTTAAAGTTTTTGGTTTTTTTCAGGCAACAGACATTTTCTTATGATCATAGGATCATAGATTGAGAGATAGGAGGGATCTTAGAGGCCATAGTGACCAAACACCTCATTTTACAGATGAGGAAACTGAGGCAAAAAGAGGTTAAAAATGGACCCACATTTGTTGTTTACTATGCATTATGCTTCTATAGGCAGTGTACCAGGCACTGAGGGATAAGTTAACATTCAATCATTCCCTGCCCACTAAGAACTTACATTGTAGGGGGTTAAAGGATTGTAGTATATTAGAAAGAATAGAAGAGAGGGTTTAGGATAAAGTTATGACACTATGGATAGGGAGTAGGCCATTGATTGTGATCCTACAGAGGGATTCATAAGGATTAGTTATACTTTGCAAGAAGAGGAAAAAAATGATAGAGCAGCCTCACAAAAACCTAGGAAGAAAAGAATATTTGGGATAAATTCATGTGGTCCAAGGAAGGTGGTCAACAGTACCTAGCAGTACTAGATACTAGATAGAGGTCAATAAGGATGAGGACTGAGAAAAGGCCATTGTATTTAACAAGAGAGAGACCATTCATGATCTTGGGAGAAGGAGTTTAAGCCAACTAGTGGAGACAAACAGATTGCAAGGAGTTGAGAAATAAGTGGGAAGGAACAAGTTAAAACAATTGTAGACAGCTTTTCCAGGAATTTGGGTACGAAAAAGAGTAAAGATTGACAGTTGGGCAGTCCTAGTGGCCCCTGGAGAAATCCTAGGATATGGAAGTGCTGCTCCTCTACATGATAACAGAATCGACCTGGGCTCCTCAGGATACTTTGACCCAAGGTCAGACAAAACTTAGTGGAGTTTCTCTGGGCAGAAATGTTTAAACATCTTTGTTCACTCCCATTTCCAGGATAAAATTGAACTGTCTTCCTGCTGTGGTGATTGATTTTAAGAGAAAGATGGTGGCAGTGGCAGTTATGGTGATGATGATGGTGATCATCATCACCATAAGGATCGCCATCATTACTCCAATTCTCTTTGTTATTCCACGGTTTAATGCCAACACCATACATTCATGTTTTGATCATATAAGTGCTTTTCATTGGAAGAAGTTGCCTTCCTGGGCAAATGGTCTATTTTCCTCCATTGTTTTCACTTTTGTTTCAAGTCACAGTCCTCTTATTTTCCTTTGTCTCTAGGACATGAAGAATGTTTTCTTAGTGATCTACTTAAAACTCATCTATTTTGCCATTTTCATAATTATTACTGTGGATCAACCTTTGAATTAGGTGATGTATTGAATGGCTCAAATACAAGCCAGAGTCTATTCTGCTTTAACAGTGTGGGAATAACATTGGCCAACCAGCAATGATAACATGTACTGATCAATACAGTGCTGTCCATGGTCTGAATCTGTCTGGCCTTAGGTAGTCTCTTGGCCAGTGATTGAAATAGTAGCTTATCCTTACCTTCCAAAAGTTGCTCCCTATACCCCTTCCCCCAAATATGCATTAGAGCTTCAGGTAATTTATATAAGGCTTTGACTTTCTGACAAGCCCAGAACAACCAGTATGAGAATGACCTTCTGTCTACCAGCTTTCTCTCTTAGCACAGATTCAATTTGATTTAACAAATATTTGGTAAGTTACCATGTTCTGGGATAACAAAAACAAACAAAAAAGTCCCTTTCCTCAAAGAGCTTGCATTCTATTATAAAGAACCACATGATACACACACAAAAAGCTTAAGACCTCTGGCTGTAGAAGGTGGAACTGGATCTGAACTGTGAAGAAAGCTTGGGAATTCAGAAGGTAGAGGTGAAGAGGGAAAACATTGGAGGCATGAACAGCACAGAGATCACATGTGTAATGCTATGTTTAGCTGACAACAAGCAATGAAACTGATAACAATGGATAATGGGTGAAGAGGTTCAGTAAGACCATGAAAAGCTTACAGAGGCAAACAGAGGAATTTGTATTTCATTCTAGAAACAAAAGGAAGCCATAGGAGCTTTTTGAGCAAGGGAAGTAAGAAGGAATAGATCATAGGAACATAGATTTAAAGTTTTAAGGGAACTCAGAGGTCAAGTACATACCCCTAATTTTATAGGCAAGGAAACTAAGTCACAGAGAGGTGAATTGACTGTCAAGAGTCATATAGCTATTATATGTCTAAGGCTGGATTTGAACTGAGACCTTCCTGGTTTGGTCAAAACTTGGCTTTAGGATCACATTTTGGTAACTATGTGAAGTATGGGTTAGAGAAGGAAGAGTCTGGGGGCAGAGACCAGTTAGAAGTCTATTGCAATATTATGGGCAAGAAGTTATGGCAGCCTGAAGTAACATGGTGGTCATGTCAGTGGATTGATCAATGAATAAATCTAAATGTATGAATTAATGAAAGAATCAATGGATGTCTGATAGCAGAAGGCATTCGTGGTGAAATTTATAAAAGTCAGCACAAAACTTTTGAGTCACAAAAGGAATGTGTTGCTATTTAGTGTTAGGTAGCCCTCTGGTTTTTCAAGGAAACTATATATTTCCTTTTGCCAAACTGGGTGGATGAAGTAGCCTTTTAAATACAATATTGATCTTAAAGCAGTTTAGGTCTGATTAAGTAGAAATCTTGTCTATGAAACAATTAATAACATCTTGGGAAAGAAAAATTGTCAGTGTATATAATGATTAAGGCATATTCATTTCATCCGTTGCTATTCTAGAGCCATAGTCCTGCTCACCAGCCTCCACCTCCAATGTGGCACTTCAGTTCCTGCCCTTGGTCTTGGGCTCCATTTTGGTGAGACTTTGCCATTTCTAACCTGACCCCAAACCTCATACTCTGCTTTCCAAACCGTCTTAATATCATTCCCTCACTGGTGCCCCTTTCTATCTCTGGAAAGCATTAAAAAAAGGAAAACACTATCATTCCTGGAAAGGACATTCCAATCAATTGTTCTGTAATCCCACTCATCCTTTCTGTGACTTTCCAACCCCAAATACCCCTCTCTAGCCACCTCCCCCCTTTAAGTATTGTTTTTCCCTATTAGCATATAAGAGCCTTGAAGGCAGAGACAGTCTTGCTTTTTCTATGTGTATAACCAATGATTAGCATGGCACCTAGAACATAGTAAACGTTTGTAAATACCTATTAACTTATTGATGCATTCAAAGAGATTTTATGAAGCATCAGCTCTATACATAAGAATATTATGGGCGGTATGAGTATTGCAGAAATGGGCAACATGGTCCCTAACTCTGGGGAACCTGCAGTCTACTAAGGGAGATGAGACACGCATTGTAAATATTTGTTTCACCCAGATGTTTTCTGAAGCAATGAGGTTTTGTTTGTTTGTTTTGTTTTGTTTTATATACAAAAGCCTTCAGATTTGGCTATAGCCCAACAGTATGGAGGGAAGGGAAAGGATGGCCGTGTGTGGTGTAAAACACGATGATCGCTTTGCAAAATATAGTAATTCCACCACCACCACCCATTTCCTCCCTTGCCTAATAAGTCTTGTGACCTGATACAGCTCAAGGAGTCCAGAAAACAAGGAAAAAAGAAAATTGTGGAGAACTCTTTCCTTTCAAATGAACTTCTAAAAAGTCATCCTCTCTCGTCTGCCTTCACTCTCCCTAGTTTACCTTCATTCCCCAACCCTGTCTTCAGAATGCTTGAGGATCAGCAGAATTGTGAAAGGAAAAGGTCTCCCCCAAACAACCAAAATCTGCACAAACCAATGTTCTTCATTTAAAATCTGGTAGTTGCTGATGATTTTGCAATGACTCAATCTATTATCAATCAACGAGAACTTAAGTAGTCACTATATGCCAGGAACAGAGTGGGGTCTTGGTGATACAAATATGACAATTGAAACAAGGAGCTTTCATTTTACTGGGGGGACAATGATATCTATAATTATATACACACGTAGGAAAGACCCCACATGGAGGGAAGCTGTGTGTGGCAAGGGCTATTGTTGTGTGGCTCAAGGTGAGGCAGAGTAGAGATCTCTAGCCTCTTCTCCCTCTCATCCTTCTTTAAGGGAGACTTTACTTTCTGGCAAGAGAAAAAGCAGGAAGTCGGGGCTGGAGGCAACTCTGCTTTTCTCAGAGAGAGAGAGGGACAACTGGGCTAGAAGTATATTTATCTGTTCCCTTAAGTATTATTAGTCTAGGGGATATGGTCAGACTTAGACAAACTTCTGATCACTTTGTCATTTGGAGGAATGGGAGGAGACCCCAAGCTCTATACGCAAGGCTTGACCCCTTTCCTGCCATTTCCCACTTTGATGAACACACATTGTGAATAGCAAAGAAACTCATTCATCCAAGTCATAGAAAAACAGAAATCAGAGAAGGTACACAGAGGAGAATATATACCAGAGGATACAGAAGGAAAGAGCTATTCTATTGAGAACTAGTAATTCAGCCCAACCAAGAGAGAGCTCAGGCTCTCACCCAAGGGGAAATTCTTCATATTCTCTAGAGGAGCAAGGTAGATAGGAAGATGACATGATGGAGACTCCTGTGTCTTCTCAGAGTCTTTTTCCTTCAGTAACTTGAATTGGAGTTGGCCTCTTCCATCTTCTTTCTTGAAGCTAGAAACTAGAAGCACCCCAAGTGACTTGCTACTTAAAGAGTCCTGAAGAAGACTTGAAGCTTGGAGAGTCCCAAGAGGAACTGGCTGAGAACTGAAACCCTTTCACCTCTTGCCAATTCTGCCCCACCCCTCATACAGGGCAAGGTATTCATCTCCACCAGTAAGGAGAAAGTCCCATACCGATGGGCCTTTGGATGGAGATTACACATACAGGATAAATATAAAGATGATAAATAAAAATAAATACAGAATAATTATATAATAGGTAGTTTGAGAGATAGGGCATAGTAGTTGAGGGAATCAGGCAAAGTTTCATGTAGAAGATGAAGTATTTACAATACAAAGTTGGTCATGGGTTAATATGAATTATCTCTTTTTGAGGATATTTCCCTTGAGGCCTCCTGGAACATTTTCAACATTGGCCACCATACTTTCTGGTCTAGCATTTGTTTTTCTTTCCTTCTTTCTACAGCACAGGGGCTCCCTGAATCAATTATGGAAAAAGAATGTCAAGGGCAGAGCCAAGATGGCAGAGGCATAAGAAGCAGTTCAGTGAGCTCCCCTCCACGACTTTCTCCAAGAGTCTTCCAAGATCAAGAAAATGTACCAGTACCCAAAAATTCATTTTATAAATGAAAAAAGAGTGACTCCTGATGAAGAAATCCAGAAAACATTAAGTCGCTTATCTAGTTTAGTTCAATAAAAGGAAAGCCTACAGGCTTTGGAACCACATTCAGAGAATTCTAGAACCCAGAGAGGTTCTAGCATAAGGGAAATCCCTAAACCCACATAGGGCACCACCAGACTGATACCAGGTCACTGCAATGGACTTAGGTTCTAACTGGCAGCTTTGTTGCCCACTACACACACAGAAAGTCCCAACAGGACCAAACCAAACCTTTCCTCCAGAAGTGTGTCAGAGACTAGCTCTAATATCAAGTCTGATGTTAGGAAGTAGGCTAGAAGAATGGGCAAACAAAAAAAGAACCCCATCAAAATGAATTATTAGTGGTGGCAGGGATGTTCATGACACAAACACAGAGGAGAATAACTCCAAAATATCTACAAGAAATGGCTCAAAGAAAAACAGAGCCTGAGCACAAACTCAACCACAATTCCTCAAAAAGGTGAAATAAGAGTTTTGAAAGAGTTATTAAAAGGGTTTTTTTTTTAGTATAAATTAAATGAGAGCGTTTGAGGAAGGAAAAAGATGAGAGAAATGAAGAATTGCAAAACGAGTTAACAACTTGGCACAAGAAGTTCAAATCCTTGCCCAACCAACAAATTCCTTGAAAATTAGAATGGATCAAATAGAAGCCAGTGACTCCATGAGGCAACAAGAAATATTAAAACAAAGTCAAAAGACTGAAATTATGGGGGGGGGGGGGGAATGTAACATTTTCCAGAACAAAAACAGCTGATCTGGAAAACAAATCACGGAGAAAAATTTAAGAATCATCGGATTATCTCAATGCTATGACCAAAATAAAAAAGAGCCTAGATTTCATATTTCAAGAAATCTTAAAAGCAAACCAGAAGGCAAAGAAGAAATAGAAAGAATACATTAGTCACCCCCTTAAAGAAATCTCTACATGAAAACTCCCAAAACTAGCCAAAACAGAGCTTCTAGGTCAAAGAAAAGTTATTGCAAGCAGTTAGAAAGCAAGAATTCAAACACTGAGAACAGTCAGGATCACACATGATTTAGCAGCCATCACTATAAAGGAGCAGAGAACTTGGAATATAATGTTACAGAAGACAAAGGATGAGGGCTTCTAGCCAAGAATAACTTAAACAGCAAACCTGAGCATAATGTTACAGTGGGGAAAATGGATTTTTTTTAATGAAATAGAGGAATACCAAGAATTCCTAATAAATAGACCAGAACCCTGTAGAAACTTTTGAAGTTCAAACACAGGAGCAAAGAGAAATATAGAAAGGCAAACATTAATGAACAATGATAAAGGAATAAATGAGAATAAGCTGCTTACATTCAAATATGAGATGATACATGTGTCGCCTCCGAACTCTATCATCATTAGGGTTCATAGAGGGAGTCCAATTCGATAAGGCTTGTAAGTGCTCCTATTAGGTTTTCCTAATCTTAAGAATGGAAAAAAGGGGAAGATTATTACACTGTGGGGGAAAGGGGAAAGGAAGGTTAGGGGAAATTATCTCACATAATCGGGATGAACAAGTAGACATATGTATAAATAAAGAGAAGGGTGTTGGTGACAGTGGCTGATACTTGAACATCACTTTTATCTGAACTGGCCAAGAGAAAGAATTCACACACACACACACACACACACACACACACACACACATACACAGATACACACACATGTTTCTGGATACAAAAATGCATTATACTCAGTAGGGAAATAGGAAGGAAAGGGGGGAAAGAAGATGGGTAGAGGGAGGATATTAGAAGGAGGATAGATTAAATGAGGGATTAGTTCTAAACAATACACATTCTAAGGTCATACAAAAATATTTGCAACTCCTTTTGAAGTGGCAAAGGATGGGATTCTGAAGAGTCCCCCATAAATTGAGGAATGGATAAATAAGTTGTGGTTTATAAATAAAACAAAAACTATGATACTGAATGGGGCAGCTAGGTGGCACAGTGGATGGAGCACCAGGTCTGGAGGCAAAAGACTCATCTTCATGAGTTCAAATACATCCTCAGACACTTATTAAATGTGTGACCCTGAGAAAGGCACTTAACCCTGTTTGCCTCAGTTTCCTCATCTGTCAAATGATCTGGAGAAGGAAATGGCAAACCACTCCAGTATCTCTCCCAAGAAAACGCCAAATGGGCTCCCAAAGAGTTGGGCAAGACTGAACAACAAAGCTGCATTCTTATCAGCATAATGACCAACTAGGATGAAGCACTTTACCTGCCTCCTGACAGAAAGGTATAGGACTCGGAATGTATAATGAGAGAAACATTTTTTGGACATGGTCAATGCAGAAATTTGTTTGCTTGACTATGTATGCTTGTAGTCAATTGTTTCTCTTGTGTTTTCATTTAGGGGGAAGGGAAGAAGGCACATCTAGACTGATTAAATCAAATGAAATCTCTTTTTAAATAGAAGAAAAAAAGAGGAAGAATGTCTTGACATTGCCAGTCCTGCTGCTCTTTCTCTAGGGACATAGCGTGTGGAAGCAGTAGCATGGAGCAGAGGGGATTTTGCTCCATTAGGAGGCAATGTGTCATGTAACAGAAACAGCACTGGCAATGAGTAGCTATTTTGCTGTTGTTCAGTCACTTTGTACTATTTGTGACCCCATTAGGAGTTTTCTTGGCAGAGATACCAGAGTGGTTTGCCATTTCATTCTCCAGCTCATTTGACAGATGAGGAAACTGAGGCAAACAGGATGCAGTGACTTGCCCAGTGTCACACAGCTGGAAAACGCCTGAAGCCAGATTTGAACTCAGGTTTTCCTGACTCTGGGCCCAGCGTTTTGTCCACTGCACCACCTAGCCGGGTAAGTAGCCACATATGGCCCTGCCTCTCTTTTCATTTCCATAAGATGGGTGTGTCTCATCTCGTTATCTTGAGGCTCAAATGAGATAATAAAAGTAATACATTTTGCAAACTTTAACAATGCTATCCAGAGATTCCATTTAGGATGAGAGATGGGCCAGACCCCACCCTCAGATATTCCTACGGCAGGCACCGGAGGCTGCCTGTGCTTAGTAGAACCCGGCTCTTTAATATTCGAATCCCAAGGCATAACTTTCCTCATTGCCCTTTTCCCATGATTTCTTAGGTAAATGAAGATTGATGATCTTCTCCCTAGCACAGAAATGCTGACCGGGTCCTTTGCCCCGCTGCTTCTGAACCCTGGTACAGACCTCAGAGGTTCTGCACAAAGATGAGATCTTTGGAGGAATCCAGGGAGACCAGTGTGATGGGCTCTGACACGGACAGACATGGCAGCAGGAGATTAATTATCCATAACTACAGGCATTTCCTTCTACAAGTTATTCACCTGCTGGAGCAGTCTCTGCGAGGCTGGGAAGTGCCATACCGTATGCCTAGACAGCATGGCATAGTGAACTAGGAGGGACGAAGGGGAGAATGAGTATGTGCCAAGCACCGTGCTAAGTGCCTTACAAATAGCATCTCATTTGAACTTTACAATAACCCTGCAAGGTAGTCATGACTATTATCCAGAAACTGAGGCAAACAGACCTGCTGAGGTTCACACGGCTAAATCAGTATCCGAGGCAGAATTTGAACTCAGATCTTCCTGACTCCAGATTGAGAACACTATACACTATACCCTCAAGCTACTGGACTGGAAGTCAGGACCTAATTGAGAATGACAGGTGAACAACCACAACAAGGAAGCCTGGGCTTCAAATTCCAAAAACCTTCAGTTCCACTTCCAAAAAAGAGGCACGATCATTAGAGACGTTTTGGTTTACTGGCTTGAGCTCCATACGTAGAATCAGGAGCAGGGTTCAGTTTCCACCTTCACTCTTGTTCTTACTACACAGATGACCCTGGGTAAATCATTTCACCTTGTTAAGACTCAGTTTCCTAATGTCTGAAATGGGTATAGTAACAGAGTTGTTGTGATGGTCAAATGATATGTTATCATTAGTGTTACTTAAAGTTGGTTCATGTCAGTAATAGAAACAACAGCCACAGATCATTATAGCAGGACACTGGGTCGGGGATTGAGTGCAGAGACACAGAATATAGGGTTCCTGCTTTTTAGGGGTTCGATTTTGTTTAAAGAGATGGAATAGACACATAGATAAGAAACTATATAAGGCAGCAGATGTTAAGAGGAATGGACTTGAAGGGGTAGCAGAGTTCTTAGACAGAAGGTCATATATTTATTTAAATGTGCAGCCCTGGAGTCAGGAGGACCTGAGTTCAAATCCTGCCTCAGACATTTACTGGCTGTGTGACCTTGGGCAAGTCACTTAACCCTGTTTGCTTCAGTTCCTTGTCTATAAAATGAGCTGCAGGAGGAAATGGCAAACTGCTCCAATATCTTTGCAACGAAAACCCCAAATGGGATCACAAAGAGCCAGACACAACTGAAAGAACTCAGCACAATAACATAGATTTAAAGCTATAAGTGACATTGGTGATCATCTAGTTTTCAAGCCCCTCATTTTACAAATGAGAAAATTGAGGCCCACAGAGGTACAATGACTTGTCCAAGGTCACACAGTTAGTAGGATTCAAACTGAGGTCTTCCAGTTCTAAACCTCGTACCCTTCCCACTACTTCACTCTGCCATAGTTATTGACTTATTCAAATGAGTTGCTTGAGGGCGGGAATTGAAAACTTCTCACCATAATCACAGGGTTCCTAATTTTCCTGTGGATACGTATTAAGATTTACTTTCAATCAAACTGAATTCCTAATCCCTTAACATCTTACCTTCCACTGACTCAGTTGTCCAAAATGAATTCAGCACACGTAAGCTGGAAGCCTTCCCGTTAGGTTCACACATGGTTCTAGGTGGACTCCAGGCTCAGGACGTGGTAGTTCTCGGGGTAGATTATTAGTGAATTGTACTCACTCATCATCCTGGGAGGTACGAAATCTGCAGCATTTAATCTGTATCTGCTCTTGGCCAAAGCATGACGGCAAAGACCTTAAAGCATATTTTCTTAGCCTGTCATTAAAAAATACCCTTTGCAGCAGAATTTGCAAAGGTACTGACAGCAGGACAAAAAGAGCAAACAGAGGGATCATAAAAAAATGTAATCATTCATCTTGGAAACCAAAGCGAAATGTGCATTCTTTCAAAGAGATTCATGGGATTTTTTTAAAGTGCATTTTTTTGCTGATAGATCGCCTTTTAGGGACCCAGCTGCAGGAATATTGTTTCCCGACTTTTTTTGTTTCTTCCCTCTGAGATGGAGAAGGAGTGTTAAGGGTGGGGAGGGGGGAGGGAGAATTAGATTTCGTTGTGGGGGGGGGAACTTAAAGCTCAATGTGTTTTCAATTGGAGATCATGGCACTTTCATCCCGAAATTTAGGGAAGATAAGTTTTAATTACAGTAACGAGAACCACATGGGCAATGATTGATGTGAACCTCATGTGTCCTATTACTTTATTAATCTTTTTTAATTGGAGGTTAAAAGAATGTTTTATCTGTCAGGGAGGGAGAAGGGATTGGCCCCATGCTCTGGTGTACTTCTGTGACTGGAGAACCTGCCAGGGCACTCAAAGTGTGTGTGCAAAGCCTAGATTCATAAGGTGAGGACCCCAAAGCTGGGGAACACTTGTTTCTATCTAGGTATTGTGTTGCTCTGACCCTGTCTAGCAAATCCAGTGCAGCAGCCACTATCCTGGCTTTCAGTTTGATCATGCTAGCCTTGCTGGAGCCCTGGGGGTAAAGGAGGGAAGGTGCAGGGGAAGGGGTGAGGGAACCATAATTGGCACAACATCTGTGTGGTAAGTGTACAGCTGCAAGGAACAACGGGTGAATTTCTGGGCTAGCAGATGACTCTGAGAAGCCCAGGTGGTCCTTTGGGAAAATAGGCCCAACTCCCCTGGGAAGGCAGCCCAGGGTGAGATAAAAGTATGTGGTTCTTGAGCCCCAGGGATGATAGTGGACAAGAAAAAGGACAGAACATTCCCATTTCCTAATGTCACTCTATGAATCTACCTTAACGCTCTAGAGCATAATAAATTAATTAATCATTCAGCAATCACCTATGTAAATATATCCAAAATTTAAAAATACATAAAATTCAAATTCATATAAGAATAAATTAAAAATAGGAGTCAGATGGACTAGGACCTTAATGGAAGTTATGAAAGATAATGTCACTTCAGCACTCCAGAGTTGTGAGAATTTAGCTCATAGGACTGTCACTATAATACCATCCTCCCTATACAGGGAGGATACATAGGATGCTATCACCAGTGAAATCCTGTAATGATGAAGTTTTAGTACAGACCTACATTACCTTTCACCTGGACTGCTGGAATAGTTTTGTCTCCTTGCTTCCAGGCCCGCTCTCCCCCCTTTATAATTTATCTCTCGTATAGCCTGAGTAAGCTTCCTAAAATAGGCATCTGATAATCTCAGTGTCTCCTCAAAAGCCTTCTGTGGCTACCCATTGCCTTTTCAAATGAAGCAAAACCTCCCTGGCCTGGCATATGAGTGCTAAAGAAATGTTTGCTGAATTTAGTTTAGTAATTTAGTTACACGAAGAAGCAGGCTAGTTTTGTTGTTATAGTATCAAGCTTAATACAAACTGGGGTGGGGTGGGGAGAGGAAATATGCTTAAGAGTTATTCACAGTGTCACGTATCTCTTTCCTATTCTTTTCATATTTCATTTTTCATGTCCATTGATAGCTGTCAAATATCAGTGGACAGGGCACAACCAAAAGGACAATTTTAAAAATCGACTGAATGCAAGTCACCATATAGACTGGCTCCATCTTATCTTTCCAGCCTCATCTTATACAACTTCCCCATTATAGACCCTCTATCCTGTAAACGGAATACTTGCTATTTCCTGATGTTGCCCTACCCTTCCCCACAATTGTGCATTCACAGGTTCCATCCCCAATGTCCATGCCAGGAGTCTCCAACGCCTAACTATCAGAATCCGTCCTCTCTGTGAGATGACTCCTGATCTCTCCCTCCATACCAGCTATAAATTTTCTCTGCCTTTTGGAGTCTCATGCCCCTCTGTTCAGCCCTCTCTCACACACTTATCATATCACAACTCATATTACGGTAATTTGCATGTTTTCTTGAATCCCTATGAGATTGTGAGGTCTGCGAGGTCAGGTATCGTTGCTTGTTTCATCTCCGTGCCCCCCAGTGCGTAGCAAGAGTTCACTGCACATACTAAATGTTTTGTGAATTGCAGCTGTTGGAGTCTATTATTTCAGGTCAAGGTTGGAGAAGACTGTGTTACGTGCGATTCTGTGCTCGAGGTTGACTGTAGTAAACCTGTAGTTGGATCTGTCTGTGCCAAATGTTATTTCTTTGTATAGTTAGGCAGTAAACATTTATTAAGCACTTACTGTGTGCCCAGCACCGCGTTCAGTGCTAGGAATACAAAGAAATATAAGACAGTCACTTCACTAGGAGCCTTGAAGTAATGAAGGCAAAGACTGGCAGGAATTATAGGAGGGATGCCAGGGGGATAACAAGAGCTTTTCCACCCGGCTCATCTAATCCATACCTGCTAAGTCACCACCCCGGCCTGTCTTGAATGTCACTTAGATACTTGGAGCCTCCCCTGCTATTCCCACGTCCCTTTCCCATTGTTTTGCTGTTGTTAAATTGTTTCAGTCCTGTCCGACTCTGTGACCCCGTTTGGGGTTTTCTTGGCAGAAATACTGGAGTAATTTGTCATTTCCTTCTCCAACTCATTTTTACGAATGAGGAGCCTGAGGCAAACAGGATTAAGTGACTTGCCCAAGGTCACACAGCTAAAAATGTCTGAGGTTGGATATGAACTCAGGAAGATGAGTCTTCCTGACTCTAGGCCTGCACTCTATCCACTGTACCACCTACCTACCCCTTTCCCCTTGTCCCCAAAGCTTTAAATCCTTTCTTCTACAGGGTGTTCCTAAAGTCTGGACACACAGGCAAAAATGCTTATTTTCAAAAAAATAAGTGAAATTTTCAATCACATTTTATTTAATTAGAATATGAACAAATAACATCTTCAATAATCATTTGTGATGCAAAGGTTGATGCGCTTTGCAAGGTTCACATGAACTAGATGCATTAACTCCATGTCAGGAAATACAGGCCCATAAAATTATAGAATGTCAGAGCTGGAAGGAAGAGGAAATCAAGTCAAACCCCAAGCTCAAGTAGGAATCCTTTCTACAATTTCTCTGGCAAGTGGTTATCTAACTTGGCTGGTTATCTAAATTTTGTACCTACCATGTGCCAGACACTGCGCTATGCACTTGGCAAATATTATTGAGCCATGTCTCAAGGCAGAGCATTCTGCTCTGAACAGCTCTAAATGCGAATGAGTTTTTCCTTCTATCAAGGTAAATCTTTCTGTAACTTCCACCTCCTTTTGTGCTATTTTGCCCTTTGAGGCCACACAGAACAAGCCTAATCTCTCTTCCACATAGAATAGTCCTTCACTTATTTCAAGGAAGCCATTGTGCTTTCCCCATCTTCTCTTCTTCAGGCTAAATCTTTTCATTTTCTCAACTGATCCTCATAGAGCAAGAGTTCATAACCTGGAGGCCATGGAGACATTCCAGGGGGTGAACGAACTTGAATTGGGAAAAAACACAGCTTTATCTTCACTTACTTCTAATTGAAACATAGCATGTCCTTCACTATTTAAAAAAATTCTTCTGAGAGCTTTCACCAGACTGCCAAAGGGGCCCATGACACTAAATATATCAAGAAACCCTAAGGTAGTATCTTATAATCCTGTCATCATTGTGGCCACCTTTCCTTTAACAATCTCCAGATTGCCAATGTCTTCCCTAAAATCAAGTGCCTATAACTGAGTACAACGTGCTGAGATTTAATCTAAGTAGAGTTCATTAGAAGAGAGGTGATTTTCCATCATTTGGGATACTACACATCCATAATGCAACTTAAGCTCAGTGAAGCTTAATGGACCAGTGGACCAGGCAAGCTAGCCTTGGCATCAGGAAGGCTTGGATTCAAACCTTGTCTGTAACACATATTGGCTGAGTGTCTCTTGATACATTCCTTAACCTTCTAGTGTGCAAGGCAACTTTCTATGAGTTTCAGAGTGCCTACTGCTCTGCATTGGTAGAGGGATATTTTTAACTGGGATCCTCTTTGTCAGTGAAATCATTGATCTGGTAAAAAAAATCACCTAACTTTGGGGGGCTGGCATTCCCCATGTGTTGGCTCATTGAGTTGCCAGTCTACCAAAAACCCAGGTCCTTTTTACATGAAGTGTTGTCTAGCCATTGCTACCCTTCTCCCCCATCCTGTACTTCTTGGACTCTAGTATTATACTAAAGATTTTTCTGTAGTAAATTTCCTCATATTAGATGGATTCAGCCCATTATTCTATGCTGTCAGCATCTTTTTTTGTCTGTGGTACAATATATTTACTATTAGAAACTACTAGATAAGAGTAACTACTGGTTATTCTTATTAACTTCAAGTAATCAGCAAATTTGATAAGTATACCCACTGTCTCCATCCTAGTGATTGGGGAAAATATTGAACAGAGCACAGTAGAAGACAGCTGTAGTACTATCCTAGAGACATTCCCTCCAGATTTATCTTGCCCTCTCAATCACCATTCTGTGTGTCAGAGTTCAAAGTGCATCTGATACTGTCACCCACCATACATCTTTCCATCTTCTCCACAGGGTTATTCTCAGAAATTTCATCACATCCCTTGCTGAAATACAGGTGTTCTCTGACATACCTCTGTTCTACCAGTGTAGTTACTTTATCAAAAAAAAAGAACTTAGTCTAGCAAAAATTTGATGAACCAATTTTGATACATAGTGATCACTGCTTCCCTTTCAAGCACTTGAAAGTCAGCCTTTTATTGAAATAGTCTATAATTTTCAGAGATTGAAGTCAAGTTCACTGACGTGCCATATGGAGATTTGTTCTCCGCTTTGGCGTACAATTTGAAATTCTGTTCCACCTTTTGTCCTATAATTTGAAGATTCGTTCCCCTTTCTGAAAACCAATATTGTATTTGCTTGTGTCCAATGCTACAACACCTTTTATTTTCTGGGAATTATCAGAAATCACAATGTTCAATAATTATTTGTTGAATTATAATGGAACTTAAAATCTCATGTATTTTTCTCTTGAGACAGAGTCACGGGCCCATTTAGCAACAGCATTTGATGGGGAATTTTGACAGGGATTTGGAGTTTTATTCCTGCTTTTCTAATCCACCAAAGTACTTTCTGTCATCTAAACACCTCAAGGTTATGCTGTTCCTCTTAGCCCCACATGGGAGTAGGGACAGGAAAAGGTCTAGCTAGGGATCTGGCTTAGATCCAGGAGGACAGTATGGTCTGAAGAACAGTCTATAGCACCAATAGTTCTCTTAATTGGGGACTGGAAACAAATGTTAAGTCATCTGAGGCAACAGGGTCAATTCTCCCAAGGTAGCAAACAGGCGAGGTGCCAGAGATGAGCACAAGGTCGTCAGAGCCACAAGCATCCATTATCACGTCGTAATGAGCAGGTAGAAGCTGGAGGCAGGAGGAGCGTGTGGAATCTGTGAGTCCAAGGTGGCTGGTGGCAGTGCTAGAATCTAAAAGACAAAACAGGCAAGTACAAACTAAAATCAATTTACTAACTAGGAAAGTGAGCATCTCCATATTTTGGGGGAGGAAACACAAAAAGGTTTGAGATGAAGCTTATTGTAGTAGCTGGAAATTTGGGTTTTAAACCACAAGACCTGAGTTCAAATCCAGAAAACAACATACACTGGCTGTGTGATCCTGGGCAAATCACTTGGCGTCTCAATGCCCTAGGCCAGTGGTTGTTGTTGATGTGGTTGTTCAGTTGTGTCTGACTATTTGTGACCTCATTTGGGGTTTTCTTGGCAAAGATACTAGAGGGCTTTGCTATTTCCTTTTCCAGCTCATTTTACAGATAAGGAAACTGAAGCAAACAGGGTTAAGTGACCTGCACAGAGTCACACAGCTAGGAAGTATCTGAGGCTGGATTTGAACTCAATTCTTCCTGACTCCAGGCCTAGCGTTCTATCAATTGAGTCACTTAGCTGCACGTAGGGCTACTGGTATCAAACTCAAATAGAAATGAGGGCCACTGATCCGTACATAAGGATCCCTGTGGGCTTTGTGTTCGCTTAGTTTTAAAATGTAATATTGTTTTATTGTATTTTTTATTTAGTTAAAAACTTCCCAATTACATTTTAATCTGGTTTGGGCTATGGAAGAATGTTATGGGTCTCCCATTTGACACCTCTGCTCTAGGTAATTCTTGAAAATCATAAGTTGCAGACCTGCATTTGGTAGTGGGGGTTTCCTCAGCTGTGAGTTCCCTCTAACACCAAAATCGGAATTTTAGTTCTTAACTGTCTTCTATTCAAAAAGGTTGATTCTTCCAATTTGACTCCTTTAATAGATTATACCAACCCACTCTCTCTGAGCCCTAGAATTTGGACTAAGCCATCTTTACACTGACACTCTCAATGAACATCAGCTGAGGGTATATCTCCAGTTAGTCTTCCCTAAATGGTCATCAGCTGTGTTCATGATATAGCCAATTATAGCCAGGTAATGATTATACAGATTGTATTTGGGGTCAGTCACAGAGATGGGTGACTGCATATGTCACATTTTTAGAATTCATTGATGATTACCTAACTAGCAAGATAGTTAAAGATTGCTTTAAATAAACTTGAGTCTCCAAGCCCCAAAATAAGAGATCATATGTCAGGTATAACTGAATCCACAAAAAAACAACCACCATAATAGATGGCTAAAAAAAACCTCTGAACTAACGCAAAGAACTTAAATACTTAAAGCTATCATTTATTATTCCTATCCCCAATCAAATATGTGGACCTGATTCAGTGAGTACCAACAAGCTTTGATATAGTGTCTACTTGGAAGTGTTACCTGTGGCATGTAACTCTGCCTAACACCCTCCCACCCCACCCAACAAGAAACAAGAAACACTAATTCATCCCAAGTCCATAAAGGAAAGGAAGAGGGAGGCACACAATGGGATTCTGAGCACCCTGCTTTGGCCAGGCCCTCAGAGCCACAGGTTATATATCACTGGGCCTAAGGGAAAGGGGTCTAAGGAAAGTTGGAGCCAGTTCACTCCTCCCAGAAGTTACTCAGTGCAGGGGTCTAGGCCTGGTTCACCATAATACCTCTCAACATGATGACTGGCTGAGGTCATCCAACAGCCCAGTCATAGGGATATGTGAAGCATTGGAAAAAGAAATGAATGAAGAATAAGGGGAATTCCCAAAGTCAGTTAATAGAGAACCTAAGAGAAAATTTCAAAAGATCAAGAAAAAAGCCCATAAACAGATAAAAATGAAAAAGGAACACATACACACACACACACACACACACATGCACACACACACAAAGAGAGAGAGAGAGAGAATGAGTAAAATATCAAAAAGAAACCAAACCACTTGAACAAATATTATAACATAAGAGAAATCAAACTAATGTTACACAATGAAAGAATTCAGAGGTCATGGAACTAGAGCATGAAACTCTATGATGGTTCAAAATGAATGAATAAATAAATGAAAAAATATTAATTACTCACTATGTGCAAAACATTGTGCTAAGTTCTGGGAATACAAATTAAAAAGAGATACAGTCCCTGATGCCAGGAAGCTCACATTCATATAGAAGGTGTCAGGTACAAATCAGATGGAAATGCCCAGTGGTCCTTGTAGTAAGCATCAAAGTAGATAAAAATGCAAAAGAAGAAATTAGGAAAACTTTTGCATGGAAATTGATTTTCAGTGCCAAATTAAAAAGCACAACCAACAGAATATGAAAAAATGGTTATATCATGAAGAAATTTACAAAGCAGAAGTGAGAAAGAAAGAAAAAGATTTATATTATAAAAATACTGATGTGGAAGAAAAAATAGGTAGAAAAGAAGGAAAAGACAACAATGCTAGAAGAACACATGGTATCCAAGTCAAAATTACTGACCTTGAAGATGGAATACATGGAAATAATTTAAGACTCATAGGCTTCCCAGAAGAAGATGAGAGATTAAACAACAACAACCAAACAGCAAAATTCAGGAAAAGCATCCGGAATTTCTGAATACAGAAAAAAAGACCAGAGAATACCTAGGTCAACATCAGGAAAAAATTCCAGGCTTCAATCTCTAACACATGTAGTGGTTAATTTTTAGCAGTTTTAATAATGAGCAATAAAATTTTAAAGCAGCCAACAGAAAGACCTTCAATTATGAAAGGAAGGCAACTGGAATAACATGGTATTATCTGCGTTCATAAAGAATCAAAGAAGGAAATTAAAGAGGATATTTCAAAAGGAAAAGGAGCTCAAGCTGTAACGCAAAATGATACATCCTTCCAATCTGAACATGCTCATCAATTAGAAATGATGGAGATTAACAAAAAGTGTGACATTTAAGGCATTCCTGCCCTCCCCCCACTCCCAAAAAAAATTCACCAATAACAACATCAGGGAAAGAGAAAGGAGCAGATTATTCAAATTGTGAAGACGAGAAGCAACAGAAACTCAAGAAAGATGAAAATTACAAGTATTATAAAAACATGGAGTAATGAAAAAATTCTCATATATATAATATACATATAATTTAAAATATATATATAATTTTCCAAAAAGGGAAAGTTTGATATATGAAGTAAAAGAAAGATCAAAGCTATTCCATCAAGGGATAAATATAACTTAAGGAGCTAAAGATTTAGGGGGACTTTAAAGAACAAGGAAAAGTCAAAAGGGAAGACCTGAATTAGCACTAAAAATAGGTTAGAGGAGGGAAGATTATGAACCATTTGACTGATTGGGGAAAAAAGAAAGGGAGGCACAAACAAATAAATTAGTAAATAAAATAGAAGGATTAACACTTTAAGTCAATTCATGGAAGCCTTTGCTTGCAATCTTGGAGTAGAAGCAAATTTGAAGGTTTACACTGAGTAAGGCATCTTCAGGTAGATAATAATGGTGGTTGAGTAGATAAGATGCTGCTCCTTGGTCTGCAAATTTAAGTCTAGAGTCAGGTGAGTTAACAGCTGCTTTTCGTTGGGATAACGTACAAAGCAAGGTAATAGGCAAAAAACAACTGGGAAGGAGGGATCATGAAACTGAAGCAGAGGGAGAAAGAACAGAAAAAAGGGATGATAGTGAATGTAATTGTGCCTGTGCCACTGGGGAAGTCATCACAGGTAATGCAGGGGAGGTTGTCAGAGACCAGCCCCAAGTGTGATCGGTCACTCAGAGGAAAAGGAAAGGGATGGAGTTTTAAGAAGAATGATCCTTGAAGGCTTTTTTCTTTTGTCTTTGTAAGCCCAGACCTAGGGCAGTACCTTGTACACAGCAAGTGCTCAATAAATGCTTGTTGGATTATAATGGATCCAGCTGTGATACTAGCAAACACATTTTCCTACAACATTTGTTCTTCTTTGCCTGTTTCCCTGATGCAGTCACCTCCTATGTGAAGCATTTTCTGGTACCTCCAGCAGTAAGTGCCTCTCTTCCTACTCCCAAAAAGGACCCTGTATCTGCTTTACCAATATTTTATACATATTTTTATAGGCACATGTTGTTTCTCTCAGTAGGATGGAAAAATATAAGCTTCCTCATGGAAGATCCGGTTTTGACCTTGTCTTTGTACCACCAGCACCTAGCAGAGTCCCTGGCATGGAGTAAGCACTTAATAAATGCGTGTTGATTAATTAGTTGATTTTGTTTATTGTTTAGTCATTTCAGTCATGTCTGATTCTCTGTGACCCCATTTGGGGTTTTCTTGGCATTGATATTGTGGTCATTTGCTATCTCCTTGTTAAGCTTATTTTACAGACGAGGAAACTGAGGCAAACAGGGTTAAGTGACTTGACCAGGGTTACACAGCTAGTAAATATGTGATTCCAGATATGAACTCAGGAAGATGAGTCTTTCTGACTACAGGCCTGGCTCTCTATGCACAATTCTCTGACTTTGGTCAGATGGACTTTGGTCAGATGGAGTTTCGTGGATGTGTTTGGTGAGGAAGGGAAGAGGAGAGGAGAGGGGAGGGGATGTCAGAGGAGAGGGGAAGAGATGGGAGGGGAGAGGAGAGGAGGAGAGGATATGGCACAATAAGTTTAGGCTGTCACCCATCCCTGAGTTTCTGGGTTCTTGGTACTCCATGTATGGTGGAGGCAGAGAGGTAGAGAATGTTCCCAACAGGGTATGTTTCAGTGGATGATTATATTCAACTAGATTACCGTCAAAACAAAATGTCAAGATTTACTTGGCTCTCTGCTTACTGCATAATGAACAAGAGCCATTGAATGGACTCCATAAGAGAATGAATGTTCTGAATGAATGAAGAGAAGAGAATCCAAGTATAACACCAACCTGATAGGCTATTCCACAGGAAAAATAGAAAATAGAACTTTTAAAAAAATCTTATTCAGAATATATATATATATATACACATACATATACACACATTTATATATACATACATACATTATACACACATTCACCTACTAGGTGCAAAGCAGTTCACCAGCCACAGGAAATGCTAGGACAAAAATCAAACCAGCCCTGACATCAAGGCACTTTAGTAAGCACATGAGTAAGAAAATACTTCACCTTCTTACTCCCTGGACATTTCTTCTCCAGTAGCTTTGCGATGTGGACTAGAAACCATGCCCTGAGGAATTTAAACATTTCATCTCTGGAGCTAGTGCCCTAATGTTTCCCAGTCCAGATGTGTAGATGCGAAACCTTATATCACCCAATATTTCAGACCAACTTGACTCCAGCCATCCTTCCCTTTATTCCATGGGCAGCCTTTGGCAAGCTGCCTTGCCACCACATGGGCATGCTCCATGTAAACCCCACCCCACCCCCCCACACACACATACTTTCCATTCCTGGGACTATAATCACATCAGTATTACTAATGTTACTGAAAAGAGTATGTCAATCAACTCCCTTATGGCTCACCATGGCTGTAACTTTCAAAAAAAAATGCCCCTCCATGAGCAACCAGTTTTCCCCTTTCCAAGTTGCCTTCCACAGGATACTTTACAGCTTCTTTGTGTCGTTTCCCCAATTTTAGTGGGGCAGCTAGGTAGCACAGTGGGTAGAATGCCAGGCCTTGAGTTAGGAAGACCCAAGAGTTCAAATCCCACCTCAGACACTGTGACCCTGGGGAAGTCACTTAACCCTGTTTGCCTCAGTTTCCTCATCTGTTAAAGAAACTGGAAAAGAAAATGGCAAACCACTCCAGTACCTCTCTTAAGAAAACCCCAAATGGGGTCACAGAGAGTCAGACACAATTGAAATGACTCAACAACGTTGAATGATCCTGTACAAAAATGGACGTAATGATATCTGTAATCCCTACCTCACAGGATTATTGTGAAGATCAAATGAAATAATCTTAAAGTGTTACACACATAATATTAATTATTGTTATTAATGAAGTTTCACTGGGAGGAAAAAACAGAAACTTAGTTTCTAGTCAGTTGATGACTCACACCATCCCTCCTTTCCTTCGATGGCCCAACTTTCATCCAAGAGTCATACATTTTTAAAGATGAAAAAATAAATATGGAAGACATTCTGCACCCCTGAAAGGCTGAATAATAATGATAATGCATGATGGTGATGAAGATGACATTTATATAGTGCTTTCAGGTTTGCAAAGTGCTTTATGTGTTATCCCACTTGATCATAACAACAACTGTGGTGAGTACATACTATCATTCTAACAATTTGCAGATGAGGAAACTGAGGCTGAGAGAAGCTAAGTGATTCACCCAGAATCACACAGCTACTAAATGTCTGAGGCTGAATTTGAACTTAAGTCATCCTGACCTGAAGTCCACCACTGTGTCCCATAGACTGTGGGACTACCTAGTGAGAATGCTTTAACTTGTCAGGTCCCTTGCTGGCAATCTCTGAATTATCAAGTTTCTTAGATGATTGTATTGGCATTAATGACCTCAAATGAAGCATCTGTTAGTGATGAAGAGTGTACAGCTTTAACCCCCTGGCTTCCGTGGATGCTTTTGCTTAAGATGGCACCCACAAGTGTCCCTTCCCACTGCCAACATGTAAAAGTGGCAGTTGTCCAAGTGTTAACAGAGGGGAATACATTCTCATCTGCCTTGGAACAAAATATTGCTCTTCTTCTTAGGTTGCCTCAGCAATATTGGAAGAATGGGCTTGGAGCTGTTTACATAACTTTGCTCTGCTCGTGAGAAAGAGCAAGTTTTTTCATGCTGTCAGATCTGGCACTGGTTTGCTTTTATATAATTAGAAGGCTGATTTAAGTGCTGTGAAAGGCTTCCTTAGGACGCAGGGTGCTTAGGACCTGCTGGGGACAAAAAAGGACACTGTACTCTTCTAAAGCAAGGGCTTTTAGCCTGGAGACCATGAACTCTTTTTTAAAAAAAAGATTTACTCACTGAATTTTAATATAATTGATTTCACTTGTAATCCCGTGTCTTTTATTTTATGCATTTAAAAACACGATTCTGAGAAAGGATCCACAAGCTTCACTAGACTGCCGAAGGGTCCCATGACTCAGGTGTCTGAAGAAGTGTTCCTCAGTTTGGGCACTGAGATTCACCTACTCCCACCTTAAATTTCTAATGGTCTCTCTGCCTCAAGTCCCTACCATTTCCAATCCAACCTTCACACAAGTACCAGTGGTTTTTCTAAATCACAGGTCTGACCATGTCACTCCCCTGCTTGATGAGCATTGGCTCCCTATTACCTCTTGAAATAGATATAAACTCTGTTTGGCATTCCAAGTGCTTCAGAAAATCCCACTTACCTTTCCAGCCATATTCCACGTTGTTCCTCTTTGTACACTCAAAAGGTAAGTCCGACTATTCTTTCTACTGTTGCTTATATGTGATATTCCATCTCCCATATACACATCCTTGTATTAACTGCTCCATACATATGGACTACTCTCCCTCCTGAACCTCCATCTTTTAACATGCAAATATTATTCTTCCACATAAACTTTCTTTAATTTTTATCAGGAGGGCCGTACTTCTTTTGAAAAGAGAAATGGTTTTTAGAAATGATCAATCAACAAACATTTATTGAGTACTTGCTCTGTGGCAGACACTGCACTAAACACCGAGATAAATAGCTCTGTGCCTCAAAGAGCTTACATTCTACTAAGAGGATACAATAAAATCACCAATCAATAAATAAAGAATATATACAGAATCAATATTCAGGGATTGGAGGAGGAAAGCATAGGACAAGCCCCAGTTTGTGGCTTGGGACATGGCATGGAGATCTCCATTGTGTGGGCTCCAATCAAGATATATTCTTTTCTGGAAAAGTAGGGGGATGGTAGTTGTGTCATTAATGACCTTATCTCAGTAAGATCACAGTTTTATGATCCGTTATATTGATAGAAAGAGCAGCAAGTGATCCCTCGTTAAAATCTACGGCTTCTAATTCTTACTGTTATTGTTTTTTTAATATCTGTTGAGTTCTAGCCATTTGTTATGGCCCACATAATGTGGAGGGAAATAGTCTTTCCTTTTAAGTTGTGGTCTTACAGATGGAAATTGGATTAGTTTGAAATGTTGATTTCAATATAGTGTCTGGGTAAATTTCTATATTAAAGTTTTCTATTTCAGTTTCATCGCTGGCTTTTTCTTTATACACATTACTTTCTCTATTGCTATTTCTAGAAAGAAGAGGGAAAAGAACCTGCTGAAACTACTGAATGGAAACGTGACTTTTCCCCAATCAGTGGCAGGAAGAGAATTCTTTTGTCTCTCCTTACATCTGCTGTGTATTATGGAATTGACCTCTGACCATGGCAGTTGGTTCAAAAGTAAGGAGAATTTAATCCTTTCAATCTTTGCACTCTTTAACTCCAAGTGATCAGGGACTGATTAATGTGTGTCAGAAATAGAGAGAGATGGAGGGCATCATCTATTCAGACCAAACTGGTTACTTAGCATGACTGGTATTGAGGTGAAAAGAAAAGAAAAATCTTACATTATAATGGGTGAAAATAATACATAAAGGGAAACTAGATGGTTGAAGAGGCACATAGTAACACGGTTTGGACATTAATGGGAAGTAATTTGTTGGTCTGGTTCCAGGCTCAGTAAGTCAAAACTCACCTGTCAGAACCCAGAATCCCAGGGAAAGAATCTATGTTTCAATGGAAAGAGGATGAGGAAAATGGCCTCACTGTCTCTGTATTGAAATCAACTGAGTTCAAATAGCTCAGGGAGGATTTTTTTCCATAACTGAATGTCTTATGGAATAACTCACTGAAGAAATTTGAGAATAAAATTATCTTTAGAAACTCTTTGCCCATGAGAAAATCATCACCAACCTAAATGAGGAGCTATACGGAGCTCCTGTACTCCTGTGGAGATACAGAAGGAATATCACATCTAACAATTCTTATCCAAGGATCATGAGGGCAGGAAGGAGAGGAAGGGAACAAGCATTTATTAAACACCTGCTATGTGCCAGACGTGCTGCCAAGAGCTTACAAATAGTATATAATTTGATCCGCGCAACAATCTTGGGAAGTAGGTGCCTCATTTTATAGTTGAGGAAACTGAGACAGGTTAAGTGACTTGATTAGGATCACACAGTTAGTGTCTGAGGCTGGATTTGAATTCAGGTCTTCCTGACTCCAGGTCCAGAGTTCTATCCACTGAGGGATATAACAACTGAGTGTGCACATTGAATATGTGATACTCTGGAAAGCAGATCACTAGGTCAAAACAGAGTGAGTATAAGCAAATAGGGAGGTGGAATGGTCAAATGATGCCTGCCGTTGGATAGATGCTGACCAGAGAGTGCTGCCATACTGTTCTCCACATCACCTTGGGATAGGGCAGAGATTATCCAGAGTTTGACCTTGAAAAGTAGATTTGGCTCAGGACAGGTCATAGAATCGCTGACTTTCAGAGGTGGAAGGGTCTTCTGAAGGTGTTTAGTCAAATTTATACCTGACCCCCAATCTCGTTTTTAGCATGCCCTAAAACCACCCATGGAAAAATAAGCATTCTCTTTCAGAGGTAGCTCATTTCACTTTGGAACAGCTACAATTGTTAAGCTATCTTTCCTTATGTTAAGGTGAAATTTTCTGAGGGGGGCGGAGCCAAGATGGCGGCTGGTAAGCACGGACTAGACTGAGCTCCGTACCCGAGTTCCTCCAAAAACCTATAAAAATGGCTCTGAACCAATTCTAGACCGGCAGAACCCACAGAACAGCAGAGGGAAGCAGGGCTCCAGCCCAGGACAGCCCGGATAGTCTCTGGGTGAGCTCTATTCCACACGGAGCTGGGAGCTGGGAGCTGGGAGCTGGGAACCGAGTGGAGCAGAGCCCAGCCTGAGCGGCGTGGATGATCCAGTCCAGAAGCCGGGCGGAGGGGGCCCTAGCGCCCTGAATACGTGAGCAGTTACCAGACCCCTCGACCCACAAACACCAAAGACTGCGGAGAAGGTTAGTGGGAAAAGCTGCGGGAGTGGAAGGAGTTCGCGGTTCGGCTTCCAGCCCTGGGGGCAGCGGAGGTGGGGCAGCTACAGCTGTTGTTACTTCCGGCTCCAGGCCCACCTGGTGGGGGGAATTAAGTGGCGGATCACAGCAGGGGTGCACAGCCTGCCGAAGATCTGAGCCCAGTCTGGACTGGGGGTCCTTGGGGAAGGAGAAGTGCGGCTCTGACAGAGCTGGCACCTCCCCCCCAAACATAGAACATAGAACTCTGTAATCTACAAGCAGTCATACCCCACTAAAAAACTCAAGGGTCAAGTTAGTTGGTTGGGAATATGGCCAGGACGCGAAAAGGTGCCCAGATTCAGTCTCAGACTTTGGATTCTTTCTTTGGTGATAAAGAAGACCAAAACATACAGCCTAAAGAAGACAGCAAAGTCATAGAGCCTACAACCAAAGCCTCCAAGAAAAACATGAACTGGCCCCAGACCATAGAAGAACTCAAAAAGGATTTGGAAAAGCAAGTTAGAGAAGTAGAGGAAAAATTGGGAAGAGAAATAAGAAGGATGCGAGAAAACCATGAAAAACAAGTCAATGACTTGCTAAAGGAGACCCAAAAAAATACTGAAAAATACACTGAAGAAAACAACACCTTACAAAATAGACCAACTCAAATGGCAAAAGAGCTCCAAAAAGCCAATGAGGAGAAGAATTCCTTGAAAGGCAGAATTAGCCAAATGGAAAAGGAGGTCCAAAACACCACTGAAGAAAATACTACTTTAAAAATGAGATTGGAGCAAGTGGAAGCTAGTGACTTTATGAGAAATCAGGATATTATAAAACAGAACCAGAGGAATGAAAAAATGGAAGACAATGTGAAATATCTCATTGGAAAAACCACTGACCTGGAAAATAGATCCAGGAGAGATAATTTAAAAATTATTGGACTACCTGAAAGCCATGATCAAAAAAAGAGCCTAGATACCATCTTTCAGGAAATTATCAAGGAGAACTGCCCTGATATTCTAGAGCCACAGGGCAAAATAGAAATTGAAAGAATCCATCGATCGCCTCCGCAAATAGATCCCAAAAAGAAATCTCCTAGGAATATTGTTGCCAAATTCCAGAGCTCCCAGATCAAGGAGAAAATACTGCAAGCAGCCAGAAAGAAACAATTTGAATATTGTGGAAACCCAATCAGAATAATCCAAGATCTGGCAGCTTCTACATTAAGAGATCGAAGGGCTTGGAATGCGATATTCTGGAGGTCAATGGAGCTAGGATTAAAACCTAGAATCACCTACCCAGCAAAACTAAGTATCATGTTCCAAGGCAAAATATGGACTTTCAATAAAATGGAGGACTTTCAAGCTTTCTCAGTGAAAAGACCAGAACTGAATAGAAAATTTGACTTTCAAACACAAGAATCAAGAGAAGCATGAAAAGGTAATCAAGAAACGGAAATTGCAAGGGACTTACTAAAGTTGAACTGTTTTGTTTACATTCCTACATGGAAAGATGATGAGTGTGATTCATGAGACCTCAGTATTGGGGTAGTTGAAGGGAATATGCATATATATATATGCATATATATTTGTTTGTGTATATATATAAATGAATGTGTATGTATGCATGTATCTATGTGTATATGTATGTATGTGTATGTATGTGTATATATATATATATGTAAAAGAGAGAGAGCAGACACAGGGTGAGTTGAGGATGAAGGGAAGATAGCTAAAAGAAATAGGATGAAATTAAGGGATGAGAGAGTAACTTACTGAGGGAGGGAGATAGGGAGAGATAGAATGGGGTGGATTATCTCCAATAAAGGTGGCAAGAGGAAGCAGTTCTAGGAGAGGAGGGGAGTGGGCAGGTGAGGGGGGAATGAGTGAACCTTGCTCTCATCAGATTTGGCCTGAGGGGGAATACCATACATACTCAGTTGGGTATCTTACCCCACAGGAAAGAAGAGGGAGGAAGATAAAAAAAAAATAAAAGGCAGGGGGATGATGGAGTGGAGGGCGGATGGGGGTGGAGGTAATCAGGACAAGCGCTTTGGCGGGGGGACGGGGTCAAGGAAGAAAGTTCAGTAGGGCGGGATGGGTTGGGAGGGAGCGGGGTGTGGTTGGCCTTTCACAACATGAGTGTTGTGGAAGGGTTATGCATAGTGATGCATGTGTGGCCTAGGTTGAGTTGCTCGACTTCTTGGGGAGGGTGGGTGGGAAGGGAAGAGGGAAGGGAATTTGGAACTCAAAGTTTTAAAATCAGATGTTCAAAAACAAAAAAACTTTTTGTATGCAACTAAAAAGTGGGATACACAGGCAATGGGGCGTAGAGGTTTGTCTTGCCCTACAAGAAAGGAGGGGGGGGGGGGGATGAGAGGGGAGGGGGCTGATGGAGGGGAGGGCTGACTGGGGAACAGGGCAACCAGAATATACGCCATCTTGGAGTGGGGGGGGAGGGCAGAAATGGGGAGAAAATTTGTGGTCCAAACTGTTGTGAAAATCAATGCTGAAAACCAAATATGTTAAATAAATAAATTGCATTAAAAAAAATAAATAAAAAAAAAAAAAGAAATTTTCTTCTTTGCAACTTTTATGCTTTTCTTCTGCCCTCTGGGGTCAAACATAAAAAGCCCCCATTCTAAAAGACAAATGCTTGCAATCAATTCCTAAATCCCTATGTAGTTCTTCCCCCATCCTCAAAGGCAAATTAAGCTCTTTTCAGAAGCAGCAAGATGACTCAGTGGTTAGAGCACTGCACCTGGAGTCAGGAAAACCTGAATTCAAATCCAGTCACAGGGTTTCTGGGACTGTCCTAAATCTGTGGTGTTGGTAAACCTAAAGTTGTTGCTAACAGAAGTCAGCGGGTTTTATTCTTACTTTTCTTTTCTTTTTCTCAGACATATCTCTCTCTCTCTCTCTCTCTCTCTCTCTCTCTCTCTCTCTCTCTCTGTGTGTGTGTGTGTGTATGCGCGTATGCGCGTTTCCCCATTATATTTAGCAAAACAACTAAAACATGGAAAAATAGGTGTGTCTAGTTATATATTAATGGAAACAAGAAGCAGGCCCTTAAGGGATGACAAGAAAAGCTCCCATATTCAGATTAGGGACATAAGTCCCAGCATCCAGCCTTGGCCCTCCCTCCACTCCCGCCTTAGCATAGCTTGTCCATGAATCACAGGTATGCCCATCGGACTTGGGAAAGGTCATTCAGTTCCCGTAGAGCGGGAGGAATGGAAGGAATGAAGACGAGAATAATGACCAACCCAGCTGTATACTGGTCATTATAGGAATTTTTAAACTTAAAATTCACGGCATTCAAAGAAATCAGCAGTTTTTAAAAGAGGGAACAGAGGAGGAAAACTTTCCAGCTTTTCTACTGTGAGGAATCTACTGCTTTCTCTGATGTTTCTTCTTCTGCTCTTACCTTTTCTCTCACCTTGATTTCTTATCCATCCCTCCTATGTGTGTCTTTCTCTGTGTTTATAAATATAATGTTGTTTAGTTCTAGTCATTTTCAGTTGTGACTGACTGACTCCTCATGACCCTTTGTGGGGTTTTCTTGGCAGACGTACCAGAGGGGTTTGCCATTTCTTTCTCCAGCTCATTTTACAGATGAGGAAATTGAGGCAAACAGGGTGAAGTGACTTGCTCAGGGTCATATAGCTAGTAAGTATCTGAGGCCAGATTTGAACTCAGATCTTCCTGACTCCAGGCCAGGCACTCTATTCACTGTGCTCTAGCTGTTCCCCAATATAATGTATGGAAATTGAATAATCTAAAACATAAATAGGTTAGCATATATAAATATAACATATAACATAAATCATATGATATTGTATCATATTATTGTACAGAGGAATTATACTATTCAATATACATTATTTATTATATATAATGCAGAGAAAGGTGCATACATAGAAGGGATGGAAAATAAGTGGAGACATATATATACACATATATACACATGAATGCCTGTAATGTGTGTGTCTGTACGTCCAGGCCCTTATCACTTCATGCCTGGACTATTTTAATAGTCTATTGGTTGATCTCCTTACATACACATACATACACATACATGTACACACATGTATATGCACACATGCACGTGCATACATACACATATACATCTTTCCCATAGTCTTTTTCTCCTTACTCTTTTTTTACACTTTTTTCCTGCTAGGCAAAAGATATCTGAGTAGCAATATATGTTTAGTAAGAAAGATAGAGAAATGCCTGAATAAGAAACTGAGTCATGGAGGTTAAAGCATAAATATTTAGTGCTAGAGATTAAGGGAGTGACTTAGCTGATCATTGGATCCAGGGAGTAAATTAATAGCCCTTTTTAGTGTTTTACTAAGCAATGAAGATATATAGAAAGCCAAAAATGGTTCCTGTCCTCAAGGAGATTACATTCTAATGGGAGAAACAATATGTAAATGACCAACCACCTAGGCTACCCAGCTCCCTTTCCCACTTCCTTCCCCCTAATCCAAAAAAATAATGAGGATGCTCATGTCAGGGTCACTGAGGATCAGTAGTGTATGGAGACCAAGATAGAGAGTTTGCTAAAAGTTTTTCTGGTTACCCTAAATCATATGGAGCTGATGAAGAAGCGATGATGAAAACATAAGCATCTCCTCCCCCTGTCCTTCCAGTGGGAGAGATAGAAAAAAGAAGAAATCAGAGTCAGTCATTAGAAATATTGACATAATGAAAATGAAGAATACCATTCTACTGGTGACAGGAAAACAATAATGGAACTGGAGAAGATCTAAAAATAGACAACAAAACTTACAGAGGAGATAAAGGCAGGGAAGCCTGCCCCATGTTACTTGCCCATCACAGGTAGGTATTTCGGTTGAATAAGAGAATCAGTGAGTACTAAAGTGGCTAGGACCAAGTTCAAGTTGGGTAAGGGGCCAGCTATGACAGTTCCAAAAGGTGAAGCCATAGTTGGGGATCACAGTCCATGAGGAGTCACATCAGAGAAGCAAAACTCCAGGTGAACTAACCGTGACTTGAACATATCAAATTGGGTATCTTTATCTCCTATAGTTATCTTAAACTCAACATGTCCAAAACCAAACTCATCATCTTTCTTCTTAAAATCCTCCCATCTTCCTAACTTCCCTATGACTGTCAAGAGTTCCGCCATCCTCCCAGGTTCATAATGTGTCATCCTCAACATCGTACTCTCTAATCTGTTGCCATTTTCTGTCAATTCTCCCTTGTAATGTCTCCCAGAAGGTCAAGGCTGTGAAGAGACTGAGTCATAAAGGACATAAACATGTAGAAGATGGATTCATCGATCAGATCCCAGAATTACTGGACTAAGAACCAACCCTGGACACTGGAAAAAAGGTTATACTTGAGACAACCGAAAGTAAAAACAAGAATAATAACCCAGTTGATGTTTATGGACCTTCATGGTTATGAAGAACTTACATCCATGATGGTGAGTGTAGGCAGGATGAATGAACATTGGGTCTATTTTCCCAGGTGACTGTTCAGGTGCTGCCAAATCAGCAGCAGCCTGCACCAGCTCAACATCCAGCTTTCTGCAAACCTATAGGAAGCCGACTGCCACTTTTGCCAGTAGGGAAGGTCTTTCCTACAGCCAACAAATGCACCAAACTTCAGATTTAAAAGATCAATAAGGAAGCTTTTTCTGGCTTGTGTTCTGAACTATAGGGTAAAATATTCCTTCCCCCCAGCCACCTTCCCCCTGCCCCAATCTAGACTTTCGATTTGATCAATGTAGGAAGCTAGCAGTTGGGGAAATTTTTGCCAATGTAGATTGGCAAGTATTCTACAGCTTTTAGACTTAAAGAAGGTTTGGGATCCTAAGAGAATAAGTGATTTGCCCAAGGTCACACATTTAATGTATGTCAGATATGGGACTTGAACCTAGGTTATTCTGATTCAGGGGCTCTCTCTCTCACTTTGCACTGAAGGATAAATATTCTCTCTCTTCCTCTCTCCCTCTCCCTCCCCCCCCTCTCTCTCTCCCTCTCCTCCTCCATCCCTATCTCCCTCCCTCCTCCCTCTCTCCCCTCTCTCTCTCTCTCTCTCTCTCTCCCTCTCCCTCCCTCCCTCCCTCTCTCCCCCCCCTCTCTCTCTCTCTCTCTCTCTCTCTCTCTCTCTGTCTCTCTCTGTCTCTCTCTGTCTCTCTCTCTCTCTCTCTCTCTCTCTCTCTCTCTCTCTCTCTCTCTCTCTCTCTCTCTCTCTCTTAAAGGGAGAGAATATGCTTTTTAAAATTACAAAAGTAGAAAAAAATCTCTGTTCTTGATGCCCCATCAGTGTTTGGGGGGGGTCTTTTCTTATTATTCTCAACCTTACATATTTATTTTTTATTACATAGACAATCCATCCCATGGTTTGTACACATTTTATTATATTGACCAAAAAGGAGCAGAAAAAATATCTCCTCCTTTTTCCCCAAACAGAAATCTCCTGATACCCTTCCCACTTTTATTAGGTGGCACAAAGATTAAGGAAAGGAGTTTAATGCCTGAGGCCTCTTTCGGGATTATGTTGTCTAAGAGCAAGGAAATTCAGTGGGAGAGGTATGAGTCTTTCCTCCATTTCACAAGCTGATAGAGATTTCAAAAGGTGCTTATTCAAATCTAGATCTGCTTCAGTACTAACTTGAGTGCTGTCCTGAAATATTAACTGTCCGAAACACCATTGGGCTGCTTGGATATCTTCTCTAGGCCTTGGTCTCAGCTTTTGTGTACTGCTGTGTACTGCCGTCCCTCCTTCGTCCTGCAGGTAGAGGCTTGAGCAATTATGACCTCCCTCACTGCCCCGCACCTCCTGCGCAAGCCACAGTGATCATGTTGGCAACAGGTGCATGGCTCTGCACCTCCCTCTTCTCTCTTGTCTATCTCTCTCTTCCTTTCTTCTCTAAACCATCTCATGGCAGAAAAATCTCTTAAGGGCAAACTAAGAGGAAACCTAAGCAATTGGGGGAAATATATACCACATCCTTTTTCTTAACTTTCCCATCATTTCACTTATATTTCTATCAGTCAAAACTTCTTTTGAAAGACAGAACTATCAGAAATACTTACTATGGGTATATTATTATCTCAATCAGCACAACAAACTTGCAGAAAAGAGAGCCATGTTATAGATTGGAAAACTAAGTATTAGGGAGGTTAAATTATAGTGTGGTCTAGTAACTGGGCTTGGGGCCACATTAGCACAGATTTAGATCTGGGAGGGATTTAAAAGATCATGTGATCCAAACCCCTCATTTTACAGATGAGAAAACTGAGTCCCAGACCAATGTCACACAGGCAAAAAATATCATGACCAGGATTAGAACTCAACTCCACTGACTCCAAATCAAGTTCTCTTTCTAATGCACTGGGTTGTCTCATCTCATGTACATTTAATTATATTGGTAAAAAATATCTGAGGCTCACTTATGCCATCCTCCACGAATGTGAAATATACGCTCTATGGTGAAACTCCTTGGGATGTTGCATCTTTCAATTCTGAAAATGTTTTTGGTTAAATCTTGATAAATGCCAGGTACTCTTAAGTATTATGTGGCTCAGAATGGGAATGGGAAAGCAGGTAAGTTTGGAGATCGATACCCACAGATACTTTTGTTTGATGGCATCAGCTATCTTGGGCAGAAATCGTTGGTGTTGTTCAGTCATATCTGAGTCTTCATGACCCCATTTAGGGTTTTCTTGGCAGAGATACTGGAGCACTTTGCCACTTCCTTCTTCAGCTCATTTTATAGATGAGGAGCTGAGGCAAACAAGGTTAAGTGACTTTCCCAAGGTCACAGCTAGTAAATGTCTGAGGCCAAATTCAAACTCAGATCTTCCTGACTCCAGGCCCAACGCTCTATCCACTTTGCTATCTCACTAACTGTTATATGGCTCTGAATTGGAATGGGAAAACAGGGAAGTTTAGAGATCAACACCCCCAGATATTTTTCTTTGATGGTGTCAGACATCTTGGGCATAAATAGTAAGACTCAAGCAAGCCATCCATCTTGGATCACTGGCCAGTTTGGAGATGTCAGTTTGGGGATGAGGTCATGAGCCACATTTTATGAAGCCAGAGCTGGGAGCCAATAGCAATTTTCCTAGTAAGTGCTTCTCCCTCGCCACTGGGAACAATCACATTTCTGTATTGCACTTAAAGGGAATTTAAAAGAAGAAGACATAAATTTTACATCCTTATCTACCACTTTCAAGAATGTGTGAAGAAAATAATATTTTAAACTTATTGAATTTAGACCCCATTGAGACATCAACACAATTGCCAAGAGGGCATCTTTAATTTTTTTAACATATTTATTTATTAATAGGGAAGCACATTGTCTCTACAAACCCAGAGATTGTTCCAGTGGCACAGAACAATAATGCAGAGAATCCTCCAGTTCATTAAATGGGAATGCAGGGATGGAATTACTAATTTATGTGGTTTTTAATTTCAGGTTATAAATTACACTATTCTAAAATGTAGGAGAAAAATGTGCACTCAGAGTCTGGCCACCTCCAGGTCTGACTGGGAAGACTCTGGCTATCTGTCTCCAGGGAGTTGAGAAGTTGAGTTACTGCAGATCCCCAGGAACACACTATGAAAAAAATATTATCCAAATAATACTTGGTTGCCACGACTGCTGTCAAGAAAAGAAATCAGTGTCCTGAAAACCTAATTATTCTGAGGGAATCTTCATGAATGGAAGGTAGATGCTGGAAATGTAGCTTTGGAGGGAGCTGAAAAAAGTCCATAAAAGGCTGTATTATGTGAGTTCAAATCCTGCCTCTGAGAAAATCACTTAACTTCAAAGGACTTCAGTTTCTTCATGAATAAAATGAGGGACTGTTCAAAGACCGTTTTCCTTCAACTAGCCCTCAGATGGCATCATTTCAAGGACCTTCGCCATCTTGAACATCCTCCTCCCAGATATGTTCCATGATGCAATTGTCCTTCCCAATGCTGCTCCTAGGACAGTCCTCTACCTGTGGCATGATGAGGGAGGAGGACATTGGGACAGTGGTTTCTCTCAACTTGGGTACAATTCCATGAATGAAATAAGGGAGATAAATTTGTTGAGTTTTTACTTTGTTTTGTTTTATTTTTCACTAAAAACCCCAGGGCATTTTCACAAGAACTGCCATCTAGCTATGTCTCCTCTGTCCTGTACTTGTACAGAGGATCTTTTTAAACCCAAATTTAAGTGATATTACATTTATCCCTGTGGTATTTCATCTTACTAAATCCAACCTATCATTATAGCCTGCCCATCTGTTTGGATCCAGACTCTGCCATATAATCAGTGAACTATGCCTCCCAGCTTTATGTTATCTGTGAAGTTAATAATTATGTCTTATGGTGTATCTATTCTCTTGTCCAACCCGTACATAATTAAGTCAAACACAAGAGGGCTAAGACAGATCCCTGGAATAATCTGCTAGAGATTTCTCTCCATGATGACATTCATGAATGAATGAAAAAACATTGAATAAGTGCTTACTATGTGCCAAACATATAGGAAAGTGAGAGAGCCCCTGGTTTCAAGGAGCTCACATTCTAATAAGGAGAGATGACACATATACATTTTGTCTGCCTGCAAGTTGGATGGAAAGTCCCAGTGGTCCTAAGACTGCAGTGGCAAAGAGAATGGTAATGCATCTTCTTTAGTCATTGATAGTCATTGATAAAATTGTAGTCATTGCATCATTTGATGGTGCCGAGAATTTGGTCTCAAGAACTTTCTTTTCTGGGTTTTCAGTAGCTATGACTGTTGAGGAGGCGAGATCTTTTGCACTTGTGGAGATAGTGTTCAGATTTCCTCTCCACAGATTTGCCACTCTACGCAATGGTTCTTGAGGCTGGGCTAAAAGTAGGACTAGTGATCTGGAAACAATGGGACCTGCTATTATTCCCAAAAGTCTTGGGCTCACTTGTTCTTCAGTGACAGTTGGCCACTGATTAATATTATTGATGGTGGGATGATAGGGTTCCTTTCCTACAAGAGTTGCTCCATTACGTAATAGCTATGGGATAGGAGGCCTGAACTAGAATCTGGCCAATGTTGGGACTCTTGAGCTCAAGCTAGAGGGAGGTCTCCACTGGAGTCTGAAAGGTAGTGGCAGTTAAATTGGTGGTGAAAGTTTGATCTACCTGGCACATTCTGCTTTTTGTGTCTCCCTCAGGAAATTTTGCTGCTTCACCTGGATTACCTTGTTTGGCCCACTGGTGGCAGTTGGCCAGCAATTAGTTTCTAATGATCAGTTGAGTTATTCAAACAGTTTTAACTTGCTTATTTATGCTTTCACCAGCCAACATATCTTGGCCAAATGAGATAATAGGGTGATATACAAATGTTAAGTGGTATCACCACTACCACCATTACCATCATCACCATCATCATCATCATCATCATCATCGTCATCATCCATACTATACAAATGTTTTTGAGAACCAACATGGTCTAGTAGAATGTTAAACTAAGAATCAGGAAAATTTATACTTGAGCACTGTCTCTGACACTAACTGTGTGACCGTGTGCAAGTCACAACTTGCCTGAACCTCTGATTTCTCATCTGTAAAATTAGAGATAAAAATGAGATTGGACCTAGCTCACAGGGTCATTGAGATGCTCAAATGACACAATGGATCGAAGGTGTTTTCCAAACCTCAAAGCACTACATGGATTCTGCTTTCATTATTAAATGCTTTACTGAAATCCTTGCATACTGTGGCTAAAGAATTCCCCTCATTTGTCTGATTAACAACATAATCCAAAAGAGAAAGTGAAGTTAACTTGGGAAGATATGTTCTCTGTTTTTCTTTTTTTTTTTCATTTTACACTCTGAACTTGACCTGAATCAAATAAAAGGAGCATTTATTTCCAAATACAAAGGACAGAAAAAGAAGATTACGTATGAAGTTATGAATCTGCATTATAGATAGCTTATTTTTCTTTTTAATTATATCATGCATTAAACATGTTATTTTCTAAGTTGTCCTTCTCATCTGTGTTTCCTACTGATCTTCTGTCTGTTCTTTTCTGTACATTTTAAAAATGCTCAATGACCCTCTTTTCTTACTTTTATTTTCTTTTTCTTCATTTTTTAAAAATGTTGGTAGCCTCATCCCTTGGGGAGCTAAGTGGTGCATCTTCCTGAATTCAAATCTGGCCTCAGACATTTGCTAGCTTTGTAACCCTGGGCGAGTCAATTGGTCCTATTTGCCTCAGTTTCCTCATCTGTAAAACGAGCTGGAGAAGGAAATGGCAAACCACTCCAGTATCTTTGCTAAGAAAACCCCAGATGGGGTCAGGAAGAGTCCGACACAACTGAAAACAATTGAATGAAACAACAGGAAGACCCCATCACTTACCCCACTCCCTTCTTCAACTAAACTTGAAAGGGAGAAAAATAAAGCTTTTATTATGAGATATGAATAATAAAATAAAAACAAATCTTCACACGATGTCCAAAATGTGTGGCTTATTGTGCACCTCTCTGCCAGGAGCTGAGTAGCATTTTAATTATGCTTAGTTATTGCATTAATCAGAGTTTTTACATTAGTGGTATCAAACTCAAATAGAAATTAGGGGCACCTAACCCTACACAACTGTGGGTGGGTGTTGATTTAGAAAACCATACATCAACATTCCCTGTGTTTTATTATATTTTTATTTATTTTGATAAATATTTCCCAATTACATGATAATCTTGTTCAGGTCACAACGGGAATGTTGTGAACCTCATGTGGCCTATGGACCACACGTCTGACATCTCTTACAGCTTTCAAAGTTGTTTTTCCTTATAATGTTATTATATAATTTATTCTCTAGGTTCTGCTCATTTCACTCTGAATCAGCTCATAAAAGTCTTTCTAGTTTTGTTTGAAACCATCCTTTTCATCATTTCTTACAACATAGTAATATTTCATTATATTCACAAGCCCTAATTTGTTCAAGCATTCCCCCTATTAATCAGATTGATGATTGACTTTGCTTGCAGTTATTTTCCACTACCAAAGAGCAACTAGGTCCTTTTTCTATTTCTTTGATCTCTTTGGGATATAATATTGTTTTTATGACCCCATGTTGGCTTATAGTGATTGCTAGTTCCATTTCTAAATGTTCACATAGCATCCCTTGACTAATGCATTCAAGAATTGTTTTTTTTTCCTCTTCCCTGAAAATTAAAGTCAAGCAAACTGAAGAATCCATCTTCCCTTTTTTAAATATAATGTCACATTTGCCTCTGATACTTCCTGTTTTCACTTAGTTCCCTAGAGAGTGGTTCAGCAAATACATTGCAATGTTATTGTTTTTACAAACTACAAATCCAATTTGTTTGATTACTTGAACTTCTTAAAGACAGCTAGCTTTCATAGGACTTAGAGCTACAAGTTTCCTTAATGATTATCTAAGCCAATCTTCTCATTTGAAAATGGGAGAGTAAGATCTTGGAAGGTTAATTTGCCCCGGTCACAAAATGTTGCAGAGCCAGGACTATAGACCACAATTCCAAATCCAGTTACTTATCCCACTACTCCATTCACCATGTCTTATTTTCTTTTAATTATTTTATTCTATATTTCCTTGTATGAAGATTATTCTCTTTTGTAGAGAAAACAGAAGCAAAATAGAAGTTGAATATCACTACTATTTCTTCATTGTCCTTTATCAATGTCATGATCTTCCTGAATCTCCTCAAGTCTAGAGAATGTATCAGATTACGCCTGTCTCTTTGTTACGTATTACAACATCTGAAATGTTCTGCTCATTCATCCCAAGGTTCCTGTCATTTCTCTTTCATCAACTAAAACCTCTCTGTTGGCCAGAATCATATCTAGACTCGTAGCTTCCCTAGTTACTTCCATTGAATTTTCAAGAGTGAAATTACCAGTTGTATCACCACTGATTAACACAGCTCCTGGAACATAGTAGATAATAAATGTTAATTGAATCATAAATGTAAGTAAAAATTTGATTAGTTCTACTTTTTTTTAGAGGAAGAATGAGAATACCAAGCATCAGAGTAGTTGAATTCCTCCTTCCCACAGCCCACTCCCACCTTGTAACCTCCCCCCCACCCCCGCCAACATTATTATATCTTACTTCCCTCCTAGCTCTTTGATAAGATCACCAAGCTTATCATTCATTTCCTCCTTCTGGCTGGGAGGTCTCTAGTAAATTCTCAGCACAATAATGGTTAGGTTTCTCCATTCACTGATCTTCACTCAAATGCTCTCTGGCATGGTTACCTCCCTCTGGTTCATGTATTTACTCATGGTAATATATCCTCCGTTTTTTCTGCACTGGTCCACCACTCCTTTTATCTAATCTGTTGCTTTAAATAATGCATCCCCTCCCATTGCTATATTCTAGTCTTGAGTGAAATCACACTGTGTCTCACTGATGATACCTGAGAGTTCAAATTTGCATCTTTTGTAAGCTCTCTAATTCATTTTGCTTATTACCCACACCAATGCACAAGTCTTTCCATACTACCTCTTTGTTCAATAAATTCCAGTAATTCCATGTGAGAAGCCTCTGTCATCTCTCAGATTAAAAAAAATAATTGTAATAACAGCTCTGTTTGGCACTTCAAGCCCTTCACAACTTAACTCCAAGTTATCTTTCCAGCCTTATTATATATCACTTTCTTCACATTCTCTCGTTCAAATAAATTGGCTTATATATTCTTCCTCATATGCACTATCATTTTTTTCCTTTCCTACACTTTTCCCCCCCACAGGCTGCCCCAACCCTGAAATTCACTCTCTCCTCACTTCCAACTCTTAGAATCCCTAACTTCTTTCAAAGATCAGTTCAAGTACCCCTCCTATGTGTCCCTTCACCTCCCCACATACACACAATTGCTTTACATTTAATTTGCATATATTTTGCATTTATTTATATTTGTATGTACTATCTTCCCCATTAGAATGTAATTCCCTTGAGGGCAGGAACTTTTTTTTCATTTTTTAAGTTTGCATCCCTATAGCCCAATGCAGTGATAGGCACATAGTAGGCACTTAATAAATGTTCGTTGGTTGCTTGATACTTCGTAAATTTGCATAAAGACACCTGAGGCCACATATCCATATGACATCTTCTCTTCTTGGATACTGTCTCAATCCTTCCACTGAGTAGTGTCCTTCCAGTGCTTCCTGCTTCTCCCTGTGGCATCTAATCTTGTAAATGGGCATGGATAATATTTTCTTTTCTCCTTGACTTTCAGCAAAAAGTTGAAGAATTATCACTGGATTTAGAATTACTTTAAGCTTTATCTCTCCTACTTACTCCCTGAATAACCTTTATCTACTTACACCTTCTTTCTGGTCCTCAGTTTACTCAATTGTCAAATAAGAGGGTTGAATTAGATGATTTATCAGATCTTTTCCAGTTTGAAATCTATATTCTTATGACATTGACCTCTCTTAATCAGATTCACAAGCCCTATTTTAAATATAGGCTCAGTTGTCTATGTTACTTTTATAAATTTCACATTCTCCATGTATAACAGAGATACATAGTTTTGAAGGGATCTATTGGAATACAAGATTGTAGCTTGTGATAAAGTTGGACTGATTCCTGCTTGTCTGGTGCTTCAGGTTCAAAACTGAAAATAAGTGAGACACTCACAGATCACAAGTTGAGGTTCACTTAGCCAGAGCAGAGAAAGGATACTCAACCAGGATATACCATTTATCTTGGGTAGGCCACCCTCCCCCCTTCTCCATACACAGGTCTAGAAAGCAAGGCAAGGTGTGATAATTCTCAGGCCATGGGACATCTGCCAAGTCTGGGGGCTACCACTTTGTGTGAGATAAATACTCTTTTATACTCTTAGGTAACCAAGAAGCAAGTCTAAGCCAATCAAATCTTTTTTTGTTTGTTGTTTTTTGTTTTTGTTTTTGTAGGGGAGAAAGCAGGGCAATTGGGTTAAGTGACTTGCCCAAGGTCACATAGCTAGTAAGTGTGTTAAGTGTCTGAGGCCGAATTTGAACTCAGGTCCTCCTGACTCCAGGGCTGGTGCTCTACCCACTGCACCACCTAGCTGCCCCAAGCCAATCAATCTTGAGTACAGTTTTAATACCTTTTTAAGAAAACTGGTCTAAGCCACATGAGATGGGTTCTTAAGAAAAGCTAGCCAAATTTACATGGCAGGGGATTCTGGTCGATGCTATTCAGCCTATAGGGCCTATTCGTAAAATGCTTTGAGGAAATATATCAATGTATAATTACAAATTATCCCTCTTACTGTATCATACAGGGGAGGGCAGTTATTGGTTTGGTGTGGTTGTTGTCCTTAATTCTTGAAGAGGACCCAAAAGAAGTCGTGTGTTAGCGTCAAGTTTCAATGTGTCTAACTGTGGCTGATCCGACTAATATGAGCTTGGAATGATCTGCCACGGTTCGAGCACAAATAGTCCATATGAACATTTGGGGTGGACTCTAAATTTGCACATCTTGCATTTCTTTTGAGCTATTTCAATTCTGCTTTGCTCATAACACAGTTTAAAAGTTCACAACCAGGAACTCACCCATTCATTTATTCATTCATTTGCACATATAAGAGTGGGGATCAATGGAGGTAATCCATCAATCACCCACACCCCACTTTAAACACCAAATGTTATGTACTAACTAGGTTGAATCAATCAAAGACTTTAAACTAATTATGAAAAATCCTTGATCTATTTACAAGTCCTTGAAAGGACATTGGATGAAAAGGAGTGACATTGCACAAGAAGTATATTTCAGTTTTCCCTGTGGAGCTTGGAGCTTGTACAGAATCAGAAAGTTAGTTTGGAGTCAAGCATTAATGCTTCTGACAGCTTTAGTGATGATAGCTATTCTAGCCAAGACTGAGAAGGAATCATCCAAGGAAGCAGGAGAAAATCCTCCACCTCAGATTCATCCTCACTGTTGGTCTCTGCTCCCAAAGCACCTACATCTTGACCAGAGGAGGATCTTGTGAACATCAAAGGGTTGAAGGATTGGTACCTTTCAATCAGTGCCCTGGGAAAAACAGTAACTGGTGGCAAGGTCTGCATCAGAAGCCAAGGACAAATTAGCACACTAAGGAAAGGTGGCTTAATAACTCTACAAGGAGCCCAGAAAAAAAATAAGAAAGCTACCATATGCTAAGGGAAACTTCATGAGTTTACTACCCAGGAGGAAAAGCAAATTCTGGCAATGTGGGGCTGTTACCCCCCTGCCACACGTGCTTTCTAAGCCTGAGCCCACTTTTCTCCAGATTCTATATGTACTAGCAGAAGAATATGGCATAGACATTTAAGGGAATATCTGTACCAACTTTTCCTATTATATATGACTTTTAGTAAATATCCTTTTCTAAAATCTAATTAAACCCAGATGATTAATTGATATCAATGAATACTGAATGGGGGCAGCATACTAGCAGGGGCTCATGGGCTATAGCATTAGAAACTCCCCACAATTCCCTCCAGGCTATCACTAGATTCTCAAAGAACATAAGTAGTAGTTGCTCTCTGGGAACTGAACCTGTAAAGATTGAGACAGGTGTTCCAGAGCTTGTGTAATACATGTATTTATTGACAGCTTATCGTGAACAGGGCACAAGGCTAAAGAATAGAAATACAAAGAAGTAGAGACATGACTCCTCCATGTCAAGGGCTTATCATCTATTTGGGTAACCATAGCCTGTGTACAAGTAACCACAATGCAAAGATATCTAGTAAATGGCATGAGAAATCTAAATGATGGAGAGATTACTTCAAGTGAGAGGGGATCAAGGAAGAATATGAAGTAATTATACTTTGATTTATCATTATTGTTACGAAGAAGGTTATATCAGGTTTTCAGGTCAGTTGTGTTTCATCATAAGCAATGAACTACATCGAACCATACTGGTTGATGACCGCTGTTAGTATGTATCAAAAATAATATCCATACCTCAAATGATGTTCAGATAAGTTTATTTTTATGGAGGGAGGAAGGCAGGGCAATTGGGGTTAATCGACTTGCCCAAGGTCACACAGCTAGTAAGTGTCAAGCGTCTGAGGTCGCATTTGAACTCAGGTCTTCCTGACTCTAGGGCCAGTGCTTTATTCACTGTATCACCTAGCTTCCGTAAGTCTGTTTATTCTTAAAAATTCACTAGATAAGTGAAAAGAGCCAAACGAAAAGAAAAGAAAAGAGCCAAAAATTGAATGAATTTTTTTGAAGGCAGCATTGAATAATGGAAGGAGGAGTGGATTTGAAATCAGAAGAATTTGGTTCAAATCCCAGCCCTGCCACTTAGAGCCTGTTTGATGCTGCACAGGTCAGCAGGGTCATCAATTCTCTGGGTCCTCTTTTATAAAATGAGAGACTTCTAGATTATTTCTAAGGTCCCTTCAAGCTCTGAATCTATGATCATATTATCTCAAATGGAGACCTTAAGAGGAGAAAGGAATTGCAAATGATAGCGTCTGTCACTCTCCCTTCTTTGAAGGGGAAGAGAAACCCTCCATATTTATACATGTAATTTTTTTTCATTATACTGTGGGAAGATTCAAACTTCCACCCCCAGTGAAGAACAATAGGGGTCTTTATTTATCTAATGAGAAACTGGCTCCATTTGACCCTACAATGCTAGAATTTTCACTGTCGTTGTGACTTAGGAACTGACTGGTACTAATTCCGTTTTCCCATGCCCCACTTCTGGCTCTTTTTCTAAAAGCATCTTTCTTATTCTTCAATCAATGTTCCAATTACAAAGAAATATGGGAGGTAGGAAGGAAGCAACCGGCCTCCATGCCCTTTTTCCCTTTTTGCATCTCTTAATTTGGTAGGCTTTCTGGGGATTTATTTATGTAGTCTTTCTAATAGGCAGATGAGAAGACATTCTCACTTGCCATCATGACCTGGCTTCAACTTAATTTCCAAGGCTTCCCTATCACTCCCATTCACACATTTCTCAAACAAACTAGCTTACTGACCTATCTTCACACATGAAATTCCATCTCCCATTGCTATGCTTTTACATTTATCATCCCCTATGCCTGGTCTGCACTTCCTCTTAGATTCCCCAGCTCCTTTCAAAGCTCAGCTCAACAGAACCAGGAGAATATTGTATACACTAACAGCAGCATTGTTCCATGACTAACTGTGATAGACTTGGCTCTTCTCAGCAATGCAAGGATCTAAGACAACTCCAAAGACTCATGATGGAAAATGCCATCCACACTCAGAAAAAGAACTGTGGAGTCTGAAGGCAGATCAAAGCATAGTATTTGCTGTCCTTTTCATTTGTATCTTTATTTGTTTTGTTTCTTCTTTCTCATGGTTCCTCCCATTGGTTTTAATTCTTTACAACATGACTAATATGAAATATGTTTAATATGAATGTATATGTAGAGTCTATATCAAATTGCACACCACCTTGGGCAGGGGTATGGAGAGGGAGGGGGAGAAAACTTAGAAATCGAAATCTTATGGAAGTAAATATTGAAACTGAAAAATTAATTAATTAAATAATTAATGAAAAAGCTTAGCACAATCACTTCTAACTTGAGGCCTTTTCTGATTTCTTCCCCCACCCAAATGTTAGTATCTCCTCACCCAAATGACCTTGTGTTTGTAGTATACATACTTATCTTGTATAAATTTAGTTGTGCATATATTTTCTCCGTTCATAGAATATAAGCTCCATGAGGGCAAGAGCTATTTCCTTTTCATCTTTCTGTCTCCTATGCCTAGCATAGTGATGGAACACAGAAACTTTGTCACATAGTTAAGTCCCAATTAGTGGAAACAATGAATTTCCCAAAGTGGTCATATTATTTGAATTTACTCTGTGTATTTCCATTGAGCTGCAACCAGTTGCCCTATTTATATAGATATAACTTCAAATAGTATGAATTCAAATACATAAGACTACTGCATGGGATTAATTATTCACACTAATCAAAACCTAGCCATCAATGTGAGTCAACCGATTAATTTATTGCCCTTTCAGAGTTATGACTTCTCCTTATAAAATGTTGCCTTGGGGTTCGTTTCATTTTGTTTTGTTCTGTTTTTGCCATTTCATCTCATTATTACTGAGCAGTTTTTCTTTTGGCTTGAGATTGGTCATGGAGCACCCAAACCTTGAGTTTTCCTGAATACTATTAGGGTTTTGATGTGTGGAATAGGGGGCAGGGGTGGGAGGTACCTGGACTTAACCATTTTCAATTCAAGTGATCTTTCACCCTCTTTAAGCAGATGATCCATATTGTATTTGAAACTTATCTTTATAGAAATTATTGACTGAAGGAAAACATAGGACTGCTTAAAATGGCAAGTGATAAACGGAATGAATGGGTCAATTATCAAATACAAATAATAATAACTAGTGTTTATGTAGTGACTTAAAGTGTGCAAAGTGTTTTACGAATATTATCTTGTTTGGAGATAATCCTTGCATCTACTTTTCATTACTGGCCTGGCCCTGGACTGTTCTAATTCTGCCAGTGGTGGGATGGCGGGTGGGGCATAATGTCAATATGCTTTTTTTTCTGGTCAATATAATTGTTAAAACAGTTTTCTTATGAAAAAATAGATTCTGCTAATAGGGAGAGAAGCCAGGAAACAAGATATGCTCTATTGAGACAAGTTATGTAGCTGGTTTTCTTACAATTCTTTTGGAACAAAAAAGTCCAGGATTAATAAGGAAATAAATGATTTATAACTCATGTGTTTTTGTGTGAAAGGTATTGTATTTTGAGTAAGTAACTGGCTGTATGTACAGCGTATGTAACGTATCGTTAAGTGTGCACCTCGTTGATACAGAGTCTAGATAGTTATTAGCTGTAAAAGTCTACCAGTCACACAAGCAGTGTGCAGAACCATTTCTATCTCATGACAATTACCAGAGAGGATTGTTTTCAGATTTTCTGCTCCTGCACTTCATTTGTGTCCCACAAAGTCCACTTTCCGAACCAAAGATATATATCTTTGATTCCATTTTTCCATCATTGTTCTTTTTTTTCCTCTCTTGCTTACAAGATTTATTCTAAAAGTAGAACCTGAAGGACCCATCTCACTCCCAATTCATAGGATGGGTTCCCCAGAGGCTGCTACCCCAGGTTGAAAGCACTATATGAGTCCATATCCACTAAAACCACAGCTCATGAATCCTCACCAATGTCTTTAACTTTTAGTCATCCAAAAGACACAATTAGTTAAGGAAACTAGATGGCTTACGGGCTAGAGTATTGGACTTTGAATTTGGAAGACCCGAATTCAAATCTACCATAGATACTTAGTATCCGTGTGACTAAACGTGAGTAACCTAACTTTTTTCAGTCTGTTCCATCATCTGTAAAATAGGGATGATGACAATAGCCTGTACATCTTTACATCTTTACATCTTTTCACATCTTAAAGCACTATAAAAATGCTTCTTTCTTTCTTCTCCTTCTCCTCCTCTTCCTCCTCCTTCTCCTCCTCCTTGTTATTTCCCAACAAAATATTTAATATAATAGTGAGGTGAGAAAAATACAGTAGCAGTAAAATATTTCCCCCTTCAACCCAGGTTACACTCTCCAACAAATACACACACCACCAGTAGGCAGGATGAATTACACATAGGGAAAATGTGGTGAGGCATTCTAAGGGAATGGCCACATGTGTACAGGTAACTCATACTTCCGATGTTCTAGAGCCACTGAAGTCTTTGGGTTCAGTCATCAACTTGCTCCCCATTGGCGTCAACTGGAAGATTAGTCCAGGGTAGAAAAGAGTGCTTGTGATTGCTCACGGACCAGAGAACAGCTCAGCAGAGTAGAAAAACATCTTTCTTTAGATCATACTACCTTGAAAGAATTGAAAAATCACAGACCCCAGAACTAGCTCTAAAACAGCTGCACAAAAAAACTATGAAGCATGGCAAAGGGCCACCTCCACTCCAGAGAAACAGCCCAACTTTAAAATCAAGTTAAAGGTCAAGAATAGGTTGGGAAAATAAACAAATAATTATAAAAGAACCTGATCATAGAAAGTTACTATGGTGACAAGGAAAATCAAAACATAAACAGGAGAAGACAACAAAGCCAAAACTGCTACATCCAAAGACTCAAAGAAAAATGTAAATTGGTCTCAGCCACACACCCCCCCCAAAAAAAACCCTTAAGGGTTTTAAGAGCTCAGAAAGGATTTTTAAAAATAAGAGAGGTAGAGGGAAAATTGGGAAAAGAAATGGAAGTAATGTAAGAAAATCATGAAAACAGAGTCAACAGCTTGGTAAAGGAGGCACAAAAAAGAATTGAAGAAAATAACACCTTAAAAAAAAGAATACACCAAATGGTAAAAAGAGACACAAAAATCAACTGAAGAAAAGAATGCCTTAAGAAGTAGAATTAGCCACATGGAAAAAGAGGTACAAAAATTCACAGAAGGAAAGAACTCCTTAAAAATAGAACTGATCAAACAGAAAAGGAGGTACAAAAGCTTGCTGAAGAAAATAATTCCTTAAAAATTAGAACTGGGCAAGCAGAAGCTTATGACTCTATGAGACATCAAGAAAGAACCAAACAAAATCAAAAGAATGAGAAAACAGAAGAAAATGTGGAAGAACATTGGAAAAACAATTGACCTGGAAAATTCATTGAGGAGAGATTAAGAATTATTGGACTACCCAAAAGCCATGCTCAAAAGAAGGGCCTAGACATCACATTTCAAGAAATTATAAAGGAAAATTGCCCTGACATTCTAGAACCAGAGGGCAAAATAGAAACTGAAAGAATCCACTGATAACCTCCCGAAAGAGATCCCAAAATGGAAACTCCCAGGAATATTATAGCCAACTTCCAGAGCTCCCAGGTCAAGAAGAAAATACTGCAAACAGCCAGAAAGAAAAACAAGTAAAATAATGTAGAGCCACAGTCGGGATAACACAAGATTTAGTAACTTCTACATTAAAGGATTGGAGGAATTGTAATATGATATTTCAGAGGGCAAAGGAGTTAGGTTTGCAACCAAGAATCACCTAACAAATAAAACGGAATCTAATCCTTTGGGGCGGGGGATGGATATTTAATGAAATAGGGGACTTTCAACATTCCTGATGAAAAGAACAGAACTAATAGAAAATTTGACTTTCAGTACAAGATGCAAGAGAAGCATAAAAAGGTAAAATGGAAAGAGAAATTGTAAGGGATTCAATGATTTAAACTGTTTACATTCCCACATGAGAAGATAATACTTGTAATTCCTAAGAACTTTCTCATTCTCAGGGCACTTAAAAGGAGTATACATAGACAGAGGGCACAGAGGATATGAGTTGAATATGATGGGAAGATATCTAAAAAATAAAATTAAGGAGTGAGAAGGAGGAATTCACTAGGAAAAAGGGAAAGAAAAGGTACAAGGGGGGTAAATTATCTCATATAAAAGAGGCTCAAAGGAACTTTAACAGCAGAGGGGAAGATGGGGGAGGTAAGTAGGTAGATAGCCTTATTTTCATCAGAACTGGCTCAAAGAGGGAACAGCATACACACTTAGTTGGGTATAGAACATATGTGTGTATGCATATATATACATATATATATATATATATATATATATATATATATATATATATCTTACATTACAGAAAAGGAGGAAGGGAAAGGGAAAAAAATGGATATGGGGACCGATCAAAGGGAGGGCATATTGGGGGATGTGGTAGTCAGAAGCATAACACTTTCATAGATAGATAGGGTGAAAGGAGAGAGAGAGGGATAAATAAGGGTAGGAGGGAAGGAAATATACAGTAATCATAACTATGAAAGAATTTTACAGCAAGTTTCTCTGATAAAGGCTTCATTTCTCAAATATGTAGAGAAGTGAATCAAATTTATAAAAAATAAGAGTCATTCCCCAACGGGAAAATGGTCAAAGGATATGAATAGGCAGTTTTCAGGCAAAGTAATCAAAGCTATCTATAGTTATATGAAAAAAAATGCTTTAAATCACTATGAAATAGAGAAATGCAAATTTAAAAAATATGAGGCACCAACTTATACCTCTTAGATTGGCTAAAATAACAGAAAAGGAAAAATGACAAATCTTGAAGGGGATATGGGAAAAGTAAAGCATTGATGCATTGTTGGGGGAGTTGTCAACTGACTCAACCATTCTGGAGAGCACTCTGGAACTATACTCCAAGGATATGACCATCAGTGTATGATTTAAGTCAGGTGAAAGAGTAGATCATGGGAAGGGAGAAGGCTAAGGAACAGAGTTATTAGGGTATTTGAGAGAGTATCATATTGAAATCCTCTAGTATGAAGGCAGAAGGTGGAGAGGAGAGAAAAATTGTGAGTCAAGTATCATATTCATTGAAGAAGGAAATGGAGTGACCTAGAGGTCTATAGACAATAGCTACCAGGATTTTGATTGGGTGATAGATGAAACTCAAAGGACTACAGGTTACTGGGTGATGGGGGAAAAAAGAGAACCTAGAAGTAGCAATGAGTAGCATATGCTCTAGACTTCCAGACCATATTACCTGGCAAAATAGATGGCAGGATGGAAAGCAGAAGAGTCATTTTCTCCCATGCCCCTTTAACTTATTCACCTTCTAAAAAAGGAATTATTACAAGGTGTGAAAATTACAACCAAATCCACAGGAGAAAGAAGAGTGAAGCCTACTATCTTGGCCCACACATGCCAGCCCCTACACACCCTTTGCTCCAAAATGAGTTACAGATACAGAATCTGTCTGAATACATGAAAAGGAAAGGGCAATGCTAGAACTGTGCTGCCCTCTGAATGAATCTTAACATTAAGACTACAAAAGCAACAGAAACTCTTCCAAAATACACTTTCCACTCTTTCTATATCCTGCAAAAAGCACAAGCAAATGAAATAGTCTTAAAAGTGAATACAATATTGAAATTCCAAACCATGTACAATGTCAAAGAATGAATCATAAAAACAATAATTATGTGCAAGGCGATGGGGAGAACATAAAATTTTTGCAGCTAAAGGAATACTCAGAGGAAAAATTATGTCTATAAAATATACTTTACCTAAAATGGCAAAGAAAGATTTCATTAAATGAATATGAATTTTTAGAAATTATGAAATAAATCCAAAATAGAGGAAATCTGGTAAATTAAGGGAGAAATAGATAAATTGGAAACCAAAAGTAACTGAAAAGAGAAATACCCAACTAAAAGCAGGTTCTTTGGGGAAGGGGATAATTTAAAATATTTTGTAAAAAATTTTTAAAATGATTACGAGGAAAGAAATTAAATATATAAAATTTTAAATAAACAAAGTGAAATAGAGAAGAAATAAAAAGAACTATTATAATTTCTTGGGTACAATTACATGCCAACAAAACTGAAAATTCAAAAGAAATAGAGGATTATCTACAAAAATGCAAACTAACAAAATTAATAGAACATGAAATAGAGGTCTTTATAACTCAATGCCAGAAAAAGAAATTAAATTAACTCTTATAAGTTAACTCTAGTTAAATTAACTGTTATAAATAAGACTTTGCATAACAGGGACAGTGACACACTATTCAAGGGGGATTTACAAAATAATTTTATCAGTCTTTTGAGGATAATTAATTCCTATATTAAACAAATTTTTCTCAAAAATTGAAAAGGAAAACATCCTACCAAACTCCTTCTATGAGATAAATATAGTGCTAATACTTAAACCAGGGAAGGATAAACCTAAGAAAGAGAACTATGGATAATATCATTAATGAGTATTGATTCATTTATTTAAATAAAAGCTTGGTAAAAAGAATAAAGAAAAAATTTCCTCAAATTCATTCATTATGAATAAGTTTGATTTATACTAGGAATATGAGGGTTATTTAATGTTAAAAAATTAAGATAACCATTAAAAACCAAAATATCCAAAACCACATCATTATGACAACAGAAGCAGAAAAAACTTTTGACAAAGTACAAACCCATTTATGCTTTAAAAAAAAAGCTATAGGCACAGGCGTAGGATTTTTAAAATATGTATCTAAAATCAAGTGCTAGCATTATATATGAATGGAGCAGCATTGTAAACTGTTCCCTCAGCACTGTCTTCATCCCTCAATTAAGACATAAGAAAGGACACCCCCTTTCCCTGATGCTATTTGATATGCCTCCAAATTAAAGGTATAAAAATAGATAAAAAGACAAAACTGTCCCTTTTTACTCACAATTTAATATTTTATTTAAAAAAAATCCCAAGAAATCACCATATAACTAAGACAATAACCTCATTCAAGTAGCAGCTTACAAAATATACAGCAAAATCAACAGTATATATATATATATATATATATATATATATATATACATACATATATATATACATACATATATATATATAAAACAACATCTAGGAAGAAATGGATAGGGAAGTCTCATATATAAAAAATATATAATATACCTGAGATTCAATCTACCAAAGCACAATTAATGCCCATATTTATACAACTGCCAACTGTTCTTTAATTTTTTTTAAAGAATAACTTAAATAGAAGTGTTCTGTGTTCATGGCTGGGGCATACCATTTCTTAAAAATGGCAATACTATCAAATTAAATTTATAGATTTAGTGCAATGTCAATCAAACTATCAAGGGGATACTTTTCAAATTTCAAAATTTTTCAAATTTTCAAATTCAAATTCAAAATTTTTCAAAAATTTCAAAAACTATTTTTAGATTAATTTGGATGAACAGCCTAGATAGAATATCAAAGTAAATAAAGAGGAGAATAGAAGGACTGACACTTTCAGACTTCAAACTATATTTTAACATGGTAATCATCAAAACTACTTGACACCTTAAAAATAGAAAAGTTCAACAATGGAATAGATGAGACAAGAGTAAGAAATAATTGAATTCGGTAACCCTATGTTTGATAAAGCAGAAAATATACATTAACAAATAAAAGACTCCCTAACTGACCATCAATCAGCATCTATTAGAGCTTACTATATGACAGGCACTGTGCTTCTATGATGAGGTATAAGAATAAGAATCATGGCTAACATTAATATAGCTCCTTACAGTTTTCAAATACGTTAATCTATTATATCGTTTTATTATCAAAACAAGTACGCCATGAAGAAGATATTTTACGATATTCATTTAACAAATGAGGAAACTGAAAGTTCAAGTTACTTGCCCAAAGTCATACTACTAAGTGTTGGAGGGAATATTTGAACTCAGATCTTCCCAGCTCCATATCCAGCACTCTACTATGTCACTTAGCTGTCTTGTCATCCTGTAGAAAATTGCTCCCCAACACTCTCTTTGTTTATGACAGTCTGCCAAAGACTATATTCTCCTCCAGATTCCATTCTCTAGACTTCCTTTCCTCCTCCTCCCCGACTGTCTTGTCCAGCTTGGTATTCTTCCTTCTCACCCTCCCATTCTAATTCCTCTTTCTGTATTGTCTTCACCCAATAAAATGTAAGCTGCTTGAGGTCAAGGATTGTATCCCCAGTTCTTTGTACAGCTCCTGGCACATAGTAAGCTCTTAACAAATGCTCTATCTTTCAATCTGGAAAGATAGTTTGAGAAAGACAGTAAGCTATGAAGAACTTTAAATCACATTTTATCCTAGAAGCAATAGGAAGCCATTGGAATTTAATGGGTATGGGATATAATGTGATCAGATCCATAGCACAGGAAAATCACTTTTGTAACTGTTCAGAGGGTGGACTGGAATGGGAAAAGTTGAAGAAAAGAGACCAATTAGGAGATCATTGCAACAGCCTAGAAGACAGGTGCTCAGGTCCTTAATTGCAGGATGAATAGAGAGAACCAACAAGATGTGAGGGATGTTATGGACATAAAAATAGCAAGATATGGAAACTGATTGGACATGTGGAGTGAGGAAGAGTAAAGGATAACAGTGAGGATGCCAACCTGGGATTCTGGAAGAATGTCCACATCTTAGACAGACATGTAGAGGTTTGGAAGATATATCATTTTGTGGCTCTCATACTGTACTTGAAATTAGGAAACCTGAGTTGAATCCCAGTTTAGACACTGACCAGCTGCATGACCATGGGAAAATTATTTAATCTCTCTATCTTTTTATTTGTAAAGTGGGTACACATTATTTAATCTCTCAGTTTCCCTATTTGTAAAATGAATACAACTACCTACTGAAAGTAGTGTTAAGAAAAAAAGTACTATGTAAACCTTAAAATGTTGAGTCAGGGAGAGCAGTCATCATGATCTGCTGTGTTCAACTACTAAGATACGTTAAAAAAATTTCTTTCCTTCTTGGGTATCATATAATTCTCATCTTTTGCAGGTGGCAGGAAAAGAATAAGAATGAAATTATTTCATAGGACAAATTTGTTTTTCCCCCACAAGGAAATAACTGAGTAAGGGATTGTAAGAGGTAAAAGAATTGTCCCTTGAACAAATAATTATAGTAGTTTTTCTTTTACATAAGAGCTCCCTAATGTGAATATTAATCATAGTTAACGTTTATTAAACCCACACAGTATGCTAGGCATTGTAACAAACTTACAGAAGATATAGTCTCTGTTTTCAGGTCTTTATGTATTAAAAGTATAAAATAAAGGGAAAAGTATTATCAGAAAATAAGCAGAATTAAGCTGTTTAGGGTGTGTGTGTGTGTGTGTGTGTGTGTGTTTGTGTGTGTGTGTGTGTGTGTGTGTGTGTGTGTGTGTGTGACTAAGGGATGTTGGTTTTGAATTTCCAACAGGGAGTAGAAGGTGTTTTATCTTGGTTGTTGCCTGGTTTGGTACTTACCTCCCTTGGCTCATTGATCTGCCAAAGGTGGCTGAAAATAGATTTTCCAGAAAAGGCTTAAATAAAGTGACAGGGCTATAACAAGACCTAAAATGCCACCTGCTTCTGGCTTCTTACTTGAGCCTTATCTCAGGTTCTTGGGTTGGGTTTGGTTGAGTTTTTTTTGGTTACTTGAATTTTGTCCAATGCAATGGAAAGATGATTACATTTGGAGTCAGGGGCCCTGGGTTCAAATCCCTCTCTGCCATTTACTACCTGTGTGACCAAAGCCAAGTCATTTCAAGTCCCCAGGCCTAGCTCTCCACATCTGTAAAATATGGGAGTTAAACTAGATGACCATTCACACTCAGAATCTGTCATTCCACAATCCTCCTCTGGAAACAGATTTCATAAAACATATCTCAGTAACAATCTCTACCTTTTGCACTGAAAACTGGGACAAGCCCCTCACTGCTGTGTCTTCTGGCTAAGACAAAAAAAATCAGAATGAAAGGGTCAGGAAAACGCCCCCAAAAAACAGAATTTGGAAATTAAATGTTTCATTGAATTCTAGTAACTCAGTAAGCTCAGATTATTTCTGATACAAGAAACCTATTGATCATGGATTCTAGGTTGTCCCTCTCCCCCCATGAGGTGCTGAAAAGAGTCTTGCTAATGCTATATTCTGAATGTTTCAGAAGTGAGGCCTACATGTACAAACATTTCTCAGCTTTGTGGGTTTTTTTAACAGTTTACTTTTTAATGAGTCTGTTAAAAAATTTAAATGATGCTCCATTGATGTTTTATATGCTTATTTTTCTTTCAAATGAAAATGGGAGGGCTTTTACTAATTTTTATGTCTTTAAATGATTAAGGCTAAAATGACTTCATAATTCTTCTCTTGTTCCATTTGGCCTATAGTAGGTTTGCTGTCCATTGGTATGTTTCGTTTTGCTTTTTTTTTTTTTTTTTAGCTCGACACTAAGCTCTTCTGTTTTGCTTTTGGCTTCAGTTCCATTTTGCTTTCTGATTTCTGCAGCATTTAACCCTCTGCAGAACTGTTGTGAAAATTTTACAAAATAGTGTAGTAGAGGTTTGAAATACTTGCTGCAGGGGGGCGGAGACAAGATGGCGGTTGGAAAGCAGGGACTTGTGTGAGCTCCCCTCCAGGTCCCTCCAAAAACCTATAAAAAATGGCTCTGAACAAATTCTAGAACTGCAGAAACCACAAAATAGCAGAGGGAAGTAGGACTCCAGCACAGGACAGCCTGGACGGTCTCTGGGTAAGGTCTGTAGTGCACGGAGCTGGGAGCAGAGCAGAGTAGAGCCCAGCCCGGCCAGCGGCAGGACCAACCAGACTCCAGACCAGGAGCTGAGAGGAGCGAGCCCTGGTGCCCTGAATCAGTGAGCTGTGGCAGTTACCAGACTTCTCAACCCACAAACACCAAAGACAACAGAGAAGGTTAGTGGGAAAAGCTTCCGGGACAGAGTGATAAGAGTTCGTGGTTCAGCCACCGCCCCAGGGGCAGTGGAGGTGGGGCAGCTACAGAACTACAGCTGCAGTTGCTTCTGGCCCCAGGCCCAACTGGTGGGAGGAATTAAGAGGCAGATCAGAGCAGGAGTGCAGCGCCTGCTGAAGATCTGAGTCTAATCCGGGTTGGCGATTGTTGAGGAAGGAGGAGTGCTGGTGTGGCAGAGCTGGCTGTATAGAAATAGCTCTGCAAATGACAGCACATCCCCTCAAGCTTGGAACAAAGTACTCTTTACTCTACAAGGAGTCATACCCTGACAAAAAACTCAAGTCAAGTAAGTTGGCTGGGAACATGGCCAGGAAGTGAAAATGCACTCAGATTAAGTCTCAGACTTTGGAATCTTTCTTTGGTGACAAAGAAGACCAAAACATACAACCAGAAGAAGTCAACAAAGTCAAAGAACCAACATCAAAAGCCTCCAAGAAAAACATGAACTGGTCTCAGGCCATGGAAGAGCTCAAAAAGGATTTGGAAAAGCAAGTTAGAGATATAGAGGAAAAATTGGGAAAAGAAATGAGAATGATACAAGAAAACCATGAAAAACAAGTCAATGACTTGCTAAAGGAGACCCAAAAAATATGGAAAAAAAATACTGAAGAAAATAACACCCTAAAAAATAGACTAACTCAAATGGCAAAAGAACTCCAAAAAGCCAATGAGGAGAAGAATGCCTTGAAAGGCAGAATTAGCCAAATGGAAAAGGAGGTCCAAAAGACCACTGAAAAAAATACCACCTTAAAAATTAGATTGGAACAAGTGGAAGCTAGCTACTTGATGAGAAATCAAGATATTATAAAACAAAACCAAAGGAATGAAAAAGTGGAAAACAATGTGAAATATCTCATTGGAAAAACCACTGACCTGGAAAATAGATCCAGGAGAGACAATTTAAAAATTATTGGACTACCTGAAAGCCATGATCAAAAACAGAGCCTAGATATCATCTTTCAAGAAATTATCAAGGAAAACTGCCCTGATATTCTAGAGCCAGAGGGTAAAATAGAAATTGAAAGAATCCACAGATTGCCTCCTCAAATAGATCCCAAAAAGAAATCTCCCAGGAATATTGTCGCCAAATTCCAGAGCTCTCAGATCAAGGAGAAAATACTGCAAGCAGCCAGAAAGAAACAATTTGAGTATTGTAGAAACACAATCAGGATAATCCAAGATCTAGCAGCTTCTACATTAAGGGATCAAAGGGCTTAGAATACAATACTCCAGAGGTCAATGGAGCTAGGACTAAAACCAAGAATCACCTACCCAGCCAAACTGGGTATCATGCTCCAAGGCAAAACATGGATTTTCAATAAAATAGAGGACTTTCAAGCTTTCTCAGTGAAAAGACCAGAGCTGAATAGAAAATTTGACTTTCACACACAAGAATCAACAGAAGCATGAAAAGGTAAACAAGAAAGAGAAATCATAAGGGACATAGTGAAGTTGAACTGTTTTGTTCACATTCCTACATGGAAAGAGGATGTATATAATTTATGAGACCTCAGTATTAGGGTAGCTGAAGGGAATATGCATATATGTGTGTGTGTATGTGTGTGTGTATTCATATGTATATGTGTGTGTTTGTATGTATATATGTATGTGTATATATATATACATATACATATATACATACATATATATATATATATATATATATATAGAGAGAGGGCACAGGGTGAGTTGAATGTGAAGGGATGATATCTAAAAAAATAAAATCAAATTAAGGGATGAGAGAGGAATATATAGAGAGAGGGAGAAAGGGAGAGATAGAATGGGGTAAATTACCTCGCAAAGAAGTGGCAAGAAAAAGTGGTTCTGTAGGAACGGAAGAGGGGGCAGGTGAGGGGGAATGAGTGAATCTTGCTCTCATTGGATTTGACCTGAGGAGGGAATACCATACACACTCAATTGAGTATCTTACCCCACAGGAATGAAGGAGGAAGAAGATAAAAAAGGGGGGACAATAGAAGGGAGGGCAGATAGGGGGAGGATGTGATCAAAACCAAACACTTTTGAAAAGGGACAGGGTCAAGGGAGAAAATTCAATAAAGGGGGATAGGTTAGGAAGGAGCAAAATATAGTCTTTCACAACATGAGTATCGTGGAAGGGTTTTACGTAATGATATGCATGTGGCCTATGTTGAATTGCTTGCCTTCAGGGTGGGTGGGGAGGGAAGAGGGAAGAGAATTTGGAACTCAAAGTTTTAAAAACAGACATTCAAAAACAAAAATAAAAGGTTTTGCATGCAACTAGGAAATAAGTTACACAGGCAATGGGGCATAGAAATTTATTTTGCCCTACAAGAAAGTAAGGGAAAAGGGGATGGGAGGGGAGTGGGGTGACAGAAGGGAGGGCTGACTGGGGAATGGGGCAACCAGAACATATGCCATCTTGAAGTGGGCAGGAGGGTAGAAATGGGGAGAAAATTCATAATTCAACCTCTTGTGAAAATCAATGCTGAAAACTAAATATATTAAATAAATTAATAAATAAAAAATTTTAAAAAAAGAAATACTTGCTTCAAGCATCCCTATTTTAACATAAATCAAATAAATTTGAGATATTCCATGTAAAGTTCAAACCTTATGCTGAATGCAGTCAACTAATATTTCTTAAGATATGTGCCAGGCATTGTGCTAAGTGCTAGGGATACAAAAAAGGCAAAAGATAATCCCTGACCTCAAGGAACTCAAAGTCAAAAGGGGAAGACATCATGCAAAAAACTACATACAAACAAGATACATACAGATTAAATTGCAGATAGTCTCAGAGAAAAGGCATGAAGAGTAAAGGAAGACTGGAAAAGGCTTATTGTAGAAGGTGAAACTTTTTGCTGATACTTGAAGGAAGTCAGGAGTTAAAGAGAAAGAAGGAGAGAATCCCAGGGATGGCAGATGAACTATCTTATTCAAGGAATAGCCAGGAAAGGAGTGTCACTGGAGAGCAGAGCATGAGAAAATAAAATATAAGAAGACTGGAAAGATGGTAAGCAGTCAGTGAAGCCCTGAGTGGCAGAATGATTCCCCCAAGGTAATAGAGGTAGTAGCCAGCAGAGCCTGGAAAGATATTCCCAGGTAAGAAGGCCCCAGGGATATTCCAGGGCAAAGAATCCCTGGATCACAAATGGAAGTCTGCACCCTCAAAGAGTCTATAATCTATCATTCTATTGGGAAACATGTACCCACATAAATAAATGGAGCAAAAATGCTATCCACATCCAGAGAAAGAATTACGGAGTCTGAGTGCAGATCAAAGCAGACTATTTTCTCTTTTTCTGTTGTTTTTTGGTTTTTTTCTTTTTCATGATTTTTCCCTTTTGTTCTGATTCTTCTTTCACAACATGACCAATGTTGAAATATCTTTAGATATATTATATATATATATAATATATATATATATGCATGGTTACAGTCATATGAAAATAAAATAAAACTTAAAACAAATAAATACATGCAGCTAGATGGTGCAGTGGATTGAGTGCCAGCCCTGGAGTCAGGAAGACCTGAGTTCAAATTTGATATGCGACACTGGGCAAGTCACTTCACCTTGTTTGCCTCAGTTTCCTCATTTGTAAAAAGAGCTAGAGAAATGGAAAACTTTGCCAAGAAAATCCCAAATGAGGTCAAGAAGAGTCAGATATGACTGAAATGACTGCACAACAACAAAACAACAACAAAAAAATATGCAAAAATAAATCAAGGTGATTTTTCACTAGCAGCTAGTGGGGGGAACAGGTAAGGATTAGTGAAAACCTCATATGGGAAATCGTGTTTGGGCTATATTTTGAATGAAGTAATCCTAAGAGGTGAACCTAGAGGAGTACATTCCAGGAATGAAGCCCAACCTATATGCATCATGAAACATGAAGTGAATTTTTGAAGAAACCTGAGAAACAAGACTAAAAAGAGAAACATATAACAATTGAGGAGGGGACAAACATTTGGATGACATTTGGTATTACAAAGAGGCTTATAAAATAATAAGAATGAAATAGTGGGTCAAATCGCCATTAGAGCTTTCTTTCCATGGGCGTCCTAGAAGCAAAGGGGAAAATACTGTTTGTTGCCATTCTTTCTTGGAAACGAATTTGAAATGGTTTTATTAATTCAATTGCTATGAATTTATTGAAAAACGAGATTGACTTAACCCTGCAGACAATGCCAAAGAGATCACTTCCCATGTTGCAAAAGCAAATTAGCACTGGGTTTAATCCTTATATGGTACAGGCTAACTCAGGCAAAGCACTGGGGTTGTTTTCCTGACATCCAGCACCTCATTAAGTCTAGGCTTTGAAAACTGTGAGAAAAATTCTGTGGAGTTTATCAGCATAACAGAGAAGGTTCTCATAGGGTCTGGGGCCCCGACAGCCAGCATGCATGGCTCCTTGGGGTCGCATAGAGTTCCTACAACTCTCCACTCCCATTGTGCAGAAGGGACATAACTGCCCACATTAGCTGTCCCAGATCTAACCCCTCCGGCAGTCATATGCAGTAACACTGTACTCATGCCAAAATGTCACCACTAGAAGATTTATTGCTCCTTAATAATATTTCTCATAAGTTTCACAAATCTGGTTCCTTTCCCAGTCCTTGAACTTCTGGCATTTGACCTCTAGAAAGCAATGTTCCACCAATTCTAGGACCTGACAAAGGGTAGTACTCCAAATTAGGGTCCTTCTGGTAGCAACCATATATTTGATGCTGTTGTTGTGTTGTTCCTTTGTTTTTGAAGAGGATTATGATATCAGGGAAATGATGACATGACTTAGAGTTCACTTTGATTTGAGTAAAGGAGGGCTGTGCAAGGTCACCAGCTTCACTTTCTCCTCCAGAGCCATCTGGGTCCAGTGACCATCAGATATTCATCAGAATGACTGGAGATGACTTCTACCAAAAAGGATTGAGTCCAAAACCTTCATCTAAATAGATGAGGGATTAGTAGCCCTGAAAGTTTAGAATTGCCCAAAGTCAAGTGGACAATCTATGCCAGAACAGAATGATAGATATAGTCTAGAAAGATCTAAATTCAAATACTGACCTAGACATTTGCTAGCTGTGGGACTTTGGGCAAATCAGTTAATGTTTTTAATTTATAAAATGAGAAAAGTTTGACCATGTGGCCTCCAACACCCTTTCTATGATCTATGATGAGACAAATTAGGTCACAAGAGCATCTGAGCAGATCTGCGTGTTCATTTTGGTTGGGGATCAATGTGTAAGAAAAATAAAATAAAATCCTTTTAAAAAATGTTTTTTTAAATCTCTCACACATGTTTCTCAGGCTTCTCTTCCACATATTCCTTCCTCTAATTTTTTTCTACCCTGCCCAAAGTTAGAAGAAATGCTCACATGAAAGAACTCTTCTAAAATAAAATTCTCCTTATCCTCTTTATATTTTCAATGCAATAAGCATTTATTAAGCATGACTGTGTGCCAGAAACTGTGCTGAGTGATGGGGATACAAAGGCAAAGCAGAAACATTTGCTACCTCAGGGAGATTCCATTCCATTGGCTTCCTGGTACCTAAATGGAGTTCCAACCATTTTCTCACATCATACACAGTAGTAGACTGTAAGAGAAACCTATGAATATACTTTTTTTTTTCTTTTTATGACAAGATACTTAATTATCTTGATAAATTTGAAAAGGGATGATGAACTTTTTACACTTTTCTTCAGTGAATTTCCTGGAAATCATTCACCTTTTGACATCCTGTTCCATAGATGGACTCCCAGCCACATTTTGTTATTAGTTCCACTGACTACCATGTTCCATTTATGGAACAGCAAAAAGAGGGGCCTTTCAATATAAAATGATGATTTCATTGAATCCATAACTTTCCTGAACTCAAAATATATGGGAAAGTTTAGTAAAGAAGCCACTTCAGAACAGCATGGCCAACAATAGCCCCCTGTCATAGGACAGAGCACCCTACTGAGGGGCTTGGACCAATCTTTCTCATGGATTTGTGCTTTCTATACCATTGGCCTAAAACAAAAGCATGAAATAGAAGTTGTAGGACACTCACTGACACCCAAATATTCAGAACAATGAACCAAAACAAAGATCAGTTGCTTTTTAACATTGTCTTCTGGCAAAAGTAAGTGCTTAAAACATGGCAGTGTTCAGTAAACCCCAAGAACACAGACAACGGGTGTGGGGGGGAGGGCGGGGGAAGCACTCTGAGTTCAACAATAGCTGCTGTGAAAACTAGAAGGAATTTTGACAGAAATTAAGTTTAGGCAACAGCCTTAAGTTAAACATCACATTCAATTCCAAAGTGACCTACAGATAAAAGGCAGCATTATTTAAAAATACAAACAAAAAAAAACAGAGAACATATGAAAATATCTTCCACAACTTCAGGGGTAGAATTTTTAACGAATAGAATAGATAATACAAAAAGAAAAAAACCTTTGCTAGTAAGGAAAGCAATGAAATTAGAAGAGCAACTGTGTAGAGTAGGAAAAATATTTTTATAACTAATAAAAGTGTATATGCATATATGTGTGTGGGTGCATGTGTATACATATATATGCATATGTGTGCGTGTCCAATACCTAAGGGCAATTGACAAAAAAAATGAGATCAAAAGGCATTTCCTAATACATACACAAATCATTTGGAGAAACAAAAATTTTTAAATAGCTTTAAGAAGAAGAAATGCAGATGATCAACAACCATGTGAAAGACTGCTCCACATCACTCATTATAAGATAAATGCAAATTAAATTTATTCAGAGATTTCACCTTACCCTCTAGAAATTGACATATATATATATGTATATATGTGTATGTATATATATATATATATGCATATATAAGAAAAGTCATTCTAGAAGTGACTGTGGGAAGGCATAAATACAATTTTGTGAAGCTGTGATGTAGTCTAAACATTTTAGAAAACAATTTGGAATTAAGCAATAAAAGTCGCTAAAATGTTCATAACTTTGACCCTGCTACTGTGTATGTACCCAGAAAAGGTCAATAATAGAAAAAAAATCTCAATCTCTCATTCTTTCTCTCTGTCTCTCTCTCTCTCTCTCTCTCTCTCTCTCTCTCTCTCTCTCTCTCTCTCTCTCTTTCTCTCTCTCCTATCCATCTATCTATATGCACATATGCAAACACACACAATAGTCCTATCAGGGCTTTTTGTGGTAGCAAAATAAGTGGAAACAAATGGATGTTCATTGATTGAGGAATGGATGAACAAATTGTGGTATATTAATCAATCAGCAAGCATTTATGTATGAATAAATAAGAAGCACGAATGTAATGGAGTAATAGTGTGCCATAAGAAAAGACAAATATGCAAAATACAGAAAACATGGGAACACTTATATGAGGTGGAAGAAAAGAAAACAGAACTGCCAGAATAATATACACAATGACTAGCTACAATGATGTAAATAATAATATTTAAAAGTGGACAAACCCTGGAAAATTATAATGAATAATCTTGTTCCTGGAGAATCAGTAAGGAAACACACCTTCATCCTCTCAGTAGGAAGGTGTGGACTATGGGTATATACTGAACTCAGTGGGTCAGACATAGTCACTATATTGGTTGATTTTGTACAATTTTTTTCCATATTATGAGGAAAGTTTCATTCACTTGGTTTTACACATAATTTTAAACTATTTTCCAAAAGATTTAACGTAAACATTTAAAACAAGCAAAAGTATTTATTTCAAACAAATGAAATATAATAAATCTTTTTAAAAAGTAGAACAAAAAATAAATGAATAAATAAAATTGCATATTTTTAAACACCTAGTAAACCAGTTGAAATCAGAATCAAATTGGATTGTCTGAAACTATTGAACCAGCGTATACCTGGTTCAATTTCCTTGGATGTAATAGATATTTAGCTGAACATATAAGCTCCTTGGAGGCAAGACTGGTTTTTTGATTGTTTTTTTTTGTTACTGTATCCTTAATGCTTGGCACAATGTCTAGAACATAATAGGCCCTTAATAGATGCTTCTTGATTAATTAATAAATGATGATTAAATGGAAATTTAAAATATTATTTAGATATTTCTAGACATTTCATTCAGTTGGAGCTCATGTTGTCTCCACACAAAAGTAACTTTGTGTCTCTTCATTATTCACTTCTATCAGAAATCCTCTGCCTTTTATCTCTGGCTAACATCCAAAGAGTTCTCATCATAGTTGTTTCACATTCTCAGTCTTTAAACGCACGGTTCAGAACGTCATTTAGTCTTTTTACTCCTTTTATTATTTCTTTGGTTGGGACTGGCATCAACAAGGCTCAAAATGCTGTGGAGAACATGTTAGGTTCAAATAGGGTGATAGCTGGTTTAGTGAAATAAGCCCAGAATTTGGAATCACACTGGCCTAATTGAATTTGAGCACTGTCACTGCAATTTACAAGCTGTATGACATCAAGCAAGACTGTTCTCTATTGGACAGAGGGCTAACAAAAAGAAACAACTGGAATATACTTGCAGAAAAACAGTTGATGCTGGGTACAGAGGGGTAAGATTTTGTAACCACTGATGGCCGTTATGGAGTAATAGGTACATTAGTAAAACCTGTATTTAAAGGTAGTTGTGGATTAATGTATAATTACTAGGCCTATAGATTCATATTAATCTTAAAGTAAATTTCCTAAAAGAAAACCAGGTGTGGTGGAGGCATAAGACCTGAGTTCAAATCCTGACTCTGCCACTTGCAACTTATGTGACTTTGGGTAAGTCATTTCATTCATCTTGTCTGCTAGTTCCTCATTTATGAACTGAAGTTAGAGTAAAGGTCCTTTTCAGATCTAAAACCATGATCTAAAGAAGATCATAGACCACTAATGCTGGAAGGGGTACTAAAAGTCATCTAGTTCAACCTCTCAGTTTACAGGTGAGAAGAATACTGACATCCAGAGAGGTAAGATCTGTCTACTAGTTAGTCAGCAAGCATTTAGGAAGCACTTACTATGTAATTTGTCCAAGGCCAACAGCTACTTGGCAAGAGGGCTGGGACTCATATCCCAGTCTTCTACCTCCAACTACCCAATGCTGCTACCTAGGAAGTAAACCTGAAGGAAATATGACGTGTTCTTTCACCACTTCCAATTTTTCCCCTCATCTGATTTATTTTGATTTTCCTGGAAATCCACAAATGGGAGAATTTGGAAACTTGATTTCAGTCAAATCAGTGGAGAAAACATCAGTCTGGGCAATTGTTTGGTTTTGTGTAGACAAAACAATCAAATGTTTGATTACGCTTTTCATTTTCCAGTAGGTTATTTGCTGTCAAATAGACTCAGATTAAGTGTATTTGCTGAAAGAAGATGCCTACCCTCTCAAAGTAGTGATGTGGTAAATGGTAAAAATCAGTGGGGATTCCTCATTGGAATGAAATCATCCTCATGAATATGGTGGAGGACGTGGCAAATGATTTGAGACTATTAGAGCTTGGTAATAAAGTATTCTGGTGTTTTGGAAAGACAGCTATCCTTGAAGCCATAATACTAAGAACCAAGTCCCAACTCCAACATACTGACTGTGACCCTTGGAAAGTCATTTAACCTTTGCCATATTCTAGACAACTCTCTAAGACTACATTTATTGGTAGGAGTACTCACCCTGGAGTTCCCTGTACATGAGATTTCCTTCACAGGTCCAGTCCCAGCCCACAATTTCAATATGGAAAAAAAAACAGTGCTTATAGTATTTGAAAAATGCTTGCAAGACAGCTTTAATGAGCAGAACAAAGTCATTTGTTCTGTTCAGTAAGAGGGTACCTTTATCAGTTTTCTCCAATCAGTAAAAAATCAGTAATCCTCCACCTAATTTCAACCTCTGATAACATTTGCTCATTCAACAAACATTTATTAAACACCTACTACATGCCAGACACTGTGGCAGGTATTGGAGATATAAAGACAAATATGGAATAACCCCTGCCCTCAGAGAACTTGCTTGGGCCTTTGTTCAAGGTGCTGTATAGATTAGCATTTCATGATGAGATCTATTAAGGGTCTAGTATGAATATAATCAGTCAATACTTGAAGAAATTAAATCAAACTATTAGCTGGAAAGTCAAATACTGAAGCTAAAGCTTAAATACTTTGGCCACTTAATAAGAAGACGGGACTCATTGGAAAAGACCCTGATGTTGGGGAAGATTGAAGGCAAAAGGAGAAGGGGACAGCAGAGGATGAGATGGATAGATAATATCATGGAAACAACAAACATGAACTTGGACAGACTTTGGGAGACAGTGGAGGGCAGAAGGGCCTGGAGTGCTGTGGTCCATGGGGTCATGAAGAGTTGGACATGAATGAATGACTGAACAGCAACAACAAATTATGAATACGGCACTGGGTAAAGACTCAGAGAAAAATAGGATGAGTTCCTGTCTTCAAGGAACTCCCAGTTTACACAGGGAGATGAATCATGTTCCATGGATAAAGCATATGTGAAAGGTAAAGTGAGTTCAATTTACACATTGATCACAATTCTTAGTTTCAGTCAGCCCACAGTACTCTAACAGAGGGGTATGATTAGTTAAAAACCGTGGAAAGGGCTTTTGGCGGGGGGAGAGGGGAAGGGCGTATATTTCCATAGTGTTATGGAAAAAAATAATAACTTTGGAGGACCCTGATTTGAACTCCAGCTGTTACACATCTATGCACATATATTTGCAAATATGTATATTGTGTATATAGAAATATATGTATTTGTATAGAACCGACCTATCTGTGTACACGTCATATTCCCCACAATAGAGTATAATCTCGAAGAGGGCAGGGACCCTTTGGTTTTGTCTTTGTGGCCAGAGTGTCTAGCAGAGTGCCTGCCGCACAGTAGGTACTTTTAATAAATGCTTGCAAACATAATGATCCCCCCAACCAAGTTCAAGAAACCCAAGAAAGAAGCAGCCTCTACTCTACCATCTTCATTATCAGTACGATGGGGAAGACGAGGCTGCTCTGCTAAACATTCTTTTCATACTTTTGGAGCTCAGCAAAAGTAGCCAGTTAATTAGACTCCATGGTTACTGCTATTGTAATATCTGCTTATTTGAAGTGCAAAGATAATCATCAATTGTACACTCTTGACTACACTATTAATGGTTTTAATCCCCACATTGTGTTTACATTTTGCATTATGACGAACACTTAGCCGTTGTGGGATTTTTTTTTAACCATGCAGTAATTCAGCCCAGGCTGTCTCTGTGCGATGCCCTTGCCATTTCATTCAACGGCATTAAGTGTTGTTTTTCCAGCGAGGTCTTGAAATGTGGGGCATTATGTATGAGTTATGCTAATTTGTTAGGGCAATGAATACATTAATTTCATTAGTAAATGGCCTCAAAGCAATAATTACCAGTGTAGGTGTGTCAGAAGCGATCATGTTCATTTTTCCCAGTTAATTATTAAGATTTTGTTCGGAGGGACCCGGGTCTGACATCCAGCTTCAATTTAGCCATAAATAAAACCCCGGAGTGTGCCGGGGTGAGGGAATGGAGCCAAGGACTTGTTTTACATTTAGGCGTCTCCACTTTGGGGGGCCAAGAGGGGTTGCCAGGAAGATGCCAAAAGAATTAGTGTCAATGACGTGAGGTTTTTAATAGCGCCCCCCCAAAAAAGGGCCAATTTTGGTAAAAATAGCGATTATGCTTCTCTAGCCCCCTTCCTTGCTTTCTTATTACAGGATTTTAAATTATTCACTGAAAGCACTACTTGCTGGGATAGAATTGAGTTTGAAAGGTTGTCCACAGTTCCTCTTTAAAGCTGGTGTTCATTTTTTTCTAATAAATGGAATTTTCCTCTAATGGATTAATTGGCTCTCATAGCCCCTTACGTTATGGTACTTCTTGAACCATTTGCCTCTAAGCACCACAGTAATGGCAGACCCTGTATTCCAGTATTAGTTTCAACCAAAAAGAAAATCTGACATTCTTTTTATAATCATCCACCTGTTGGAGCCATTTAATGCATCCCCACTTGCTAAAAATGATGTGGCGAGGCTGGTTAAAATCCAGTAATCTCTCAGGCTGTTTATGGAATCTTGGAATACTCAGCCATTCTCTATTTCCTGGTGTTTGGCTATAATGAGAAAATAATACTCCCCTAGAAATTCCTCAGAGAAAAGGAATACTGCAGAATTTGAGGAGCAGATGACATGTATATGTAAAGAAAGGCCATGTGAGCCAGAAAAAATGACATAGAGAGCAAATCCATGGCAAGAGGGAGGTTGAGCAAAACTCTGATTGTAGCAAATTCAGTGTAATGCAGAGACTGGGCAGGAAGGACTGGGGATTATGGTACTATATGAGTAAGAATGCTGTCTTCCTCAATTTTAGTTAATGCTAATTGTCAAATTAAATATAGCTAGAACTGACCAGCTGAGAAGCCATTCTCTATTACCAAACTCAGCAAACAAACTTCTATAGATTCCAGACTGTCTCATGGGTAAAATGGGCTGATCCTTGTGTTCTCTGGACCAATTTTCCCATCACTGGAAGAAACCACCTCAGCCACTCACCTGGGCAGCTGGAATCTCAAAGGATTTTCTGACGTAACACTGCCGACTCACCATTTTGAGGTTGTCCTAGAGTACATCTTGCATCTGTACCAGGCCATAGCAATTGAAGAGTTTGAAAATGGCCATAAGACCTTCTTCCCACCCATCCAAAATGCTCCATAGTGGGACCTTGTTTAACTCAGCCTGCCTGCTAGCATTGAATTCAGTCATAGTGAATGAATGAAAAACAAAATTTATTTAACACAGAGTATGCAAAGCACTGTGCTAAGAGTTGGAGATACAAATACAAAAGTGGGAACAATCCTTCCTGTCAAGTAGTTCATATTCTAATGGAGAAGACAATATATAGGACATTTCAGCAGCAGGTCAGATAGCAATGAATCTTCTTTCATGTCTGTGCCACTTTTAAAATCATATCCATTTCTGGTGTTGGCAGTGCCAAGGACTCTGGTAGAGAGAATATTCTTTTCTTTAGTGATAAGCCCAACAGATCATGACTGTTCAGGGGAAAGTTAACAAACAAACAACAAAAAAAAATTGATCTGTTGACTCAGTTGAGTTAATGGTGGCAACAAGAATGAATCTACATTCCATAGATGGGAAGGGAAAATGGTCCTAAACTTGAGGAATTTACCTAAATTGCTTATGTGGCCTTATTTTTTATTGATCTAATGAACATCTTTTTCATGAATGACTGGTTGTTAACATTCATATCATAGATGAGGGTCCATAGTAATATAGTTTCGCTGACTACATCACTTTAATTATCATCACCATTAAAATATATTCCCAGGCACTATTATTAGATCTATGTTTTGGGTCAGGATTTATGATTTCATCTCTGTAGGGAGCTCCCTTTGCCAATGTAGATAAGCAACTCATCCAAAACTATAGCTTTTTAGAGTTTTGTGGAGGGCCAAAAGGATAAATGACCTATTCGAGGTCATGTGGTTAGTATGTGTCAGAAGTAGGACTTAAATCTGGATTTTCCCGATTCCAAGCCTGGCTTTCCAACCACTACACCTCCCTGCTAGCTTTTATTATATTTCCATATTGAATGATATGGGTGGGAAGTCAGAGGCACAAGGAAGCCCTTGAGGGTATCCTTTTCTTCCGAATCTGGGGGACAAGATTAAAGTACTAAATTGGGGTTTCTGCATTGTAGAAGCACTGAGCATCAGAACATCTTCGGTTCTCTTAGCCACTTCCAGGGCTTAATAAGGAATAAATGGTGAGTTCCTATGGCAAAGTGACAGTGTATGAGTGTGTTGACTTTCCAGCCTGGTGCTGGTTCTTTCTCCTCTTCCCTCTCCATAGCCATCACCCCAACTGATCCCACCCCTGAGGCCTACAGCAGTTTGTATTTATTGTTTCTAAATAACTCCATAGAGCAAGTCAATATTGTAATTTTACAAAGGACAAAACTTAGAGATAAAGAAGGATACGATTGCTGGCTGATGTGGCTTTTCTCTGCTTTGAGAAAAAGAATTATGTCATAAGCAATTATCAGATGAATCTAATATAAAGTGACTAGTCATCCTCTATTAGACAAGAGAGTCTTGGCTTTTCTTTCTGCCTGGAATCTTCTCTATGATATCCCTTAATCCAGTCTCTGTAGTGCTTCTCATAGAATTTTAAAGTTCCAAGAGATTAGGGGTCATCACATCCACCCTTTATCCACAGACGGATGTCATTTATAACCTCCTGAAGGTGAAGTCATCCAGCCTTTGCTAGAAGACATCTAGGGATAGGAAATTCTCTGACAACCCTAACCCTCTTGGTCATAGGCCTTACTATTAAGAAGTTATTCCTTATGAGAAAATCCAAAATCAGCTTCTCTGGAAACTTCTACCCCATGATTCTACTTCTGCCTTCTGGATCCTGAGCAGAACAAATCTAATCCTCTCACAGGATGAACATTGAAGTATTCAAGGCAGTGATCATGTCACAGAGCCACAGCATCACAGACTTAGAGTTGGAAGAGACCTCAGGGTTAATCCAACTCCTTCATTTTACACATGAAGCAACTGGAAGCCAGAGAAGTATAGTGTCTTGTCCGAGGTAGAGCCAGGATCTAAACCCAAGCCTTGTGATTCCAAATTGAGCCTTCTTTCCATTGTACCATATGGTACCCTATTTTCCACTCCCAATCCTCATTTGTCATGGTTTTGAATCCCCTCACTATCCTGATCACTATTATATGGACAAGTGTAAGCTTGTCAATGATCTACTTAAAATATGGTGTCCGGAGTGAAAACGTGATTGTCTCACTCCCATCCTTCTCCCACTGTCTCTGTTCCTGTCTGTTTATTTTCTCTCTCTATTTTTTCCCTTCTCTCCTTTATGCTCTCTCTTCTTTTCCATATTGTAATCTCCCTACATTTCCTTCAATTTATTGTCTCTTCTTCATCACTGGAGATGGTATTTGTTAATTGAATCCCTGTCTTTATATTCAAAGTCCTCCAGCTAGTCTTCTTCCTAGCCCTGACAACACACAATTCCCCTCTTGTCCCACCCATCTTTACTGTCCTGGATTCCACACACTCTCATGACCTGAAATTTTCATTACTGTGCTAATGAATATCCAAGAAACCCAGATTGCCCTCTCTCCAGATCCCCTAACCCTCATTCTGGGACATAGTGAAGACATGCCCATTTTAGCCTAACACATGGGGTACTTTTTTTTCATTTTTATGATTTAACTAACCAAATTTTACTTTCTCAAACATATTTGATTTGCATATGGATTCCGTTGGTTTTAAGTATCTATATTACGAAAGAGATTTTGAATTTTAAATGTTGCTTCACTTTAATCTGCTATTCGATGTTTTATATATATATATAATATTAGTGTATATATTATTATTGTTACTTTAAAGAACCATAGTATTTTAGATCTAGAAGAGAGCTAAGTAATCGTTTACCCCCAGTCCTCTCATTTTTCAAAGAAGGAAACTATAAACCCCCAGAGAAGTCAGGTGACCACACACCTGGGCTATTGCAGTAGTCTGCTGGCTGGTCTGCTTCAGGTGTCTCCCCACTCCAATCCATCTTTGGCTCAGCTGTCAAAATGATCCTTCTAAAGAACAGGTCTGACAGTATTCAATAAACTCCAGTGGCTCCCTGTTACCTCCAGGATAAAATGTAAAATCCCCCGTTTGGCTTTCAAAGCCCTTCATGACCTGGCTTCTTTCCAGACTTCTTACACTTTACTCCCCTCCATGACCCCACAATCCAGTAACCCTGACTTCCTTGCTATTCCTCACACAGGTCATTCTGTTTCTTGATTCAGTCGTTTTCACTCTCTGTTCCCAATGCCTGGAATGCTCTTTCTCCTTGTCTCTGCTACCTGGCTTTCTTCAAGTCTTAGCTAAAGGCTCACTTTCTGCAAGAAATTTATCCCAGGCCTTCTTAACCTTCAGGCCTTCCCTCATAGACTACCTCCCAGTCTATAACTTGTTTATTTTGTGCATTGCCTCCTTCATTAGACCATGAGCTTCTTGAGATCTCAAGGCTCTGTTTTTTTTTTTACCTTTATTTGTATCCCCAGTGCTTAGCACGGTGTCTAGCATGTAGTAAGTGCTCCAGTACTCAACCCATGCCTGATACATAGTAGGTATTTAATAAATATTTACTGATTGACTGAAAAAAGATCCTTTCAAACTCAAATATTCAGAGTAAGATGTTGTTGCTCAGTGGTTTCAGTCATGTTTGACTTTGTGGCCCCATTTGGGATTTTCTTGGCAGAGATACTAGAATAGTTTTCCATTTCATTCTCCAGCTCATTTTACAGATGAGGAAACTGAGACAATAGGATAAACTGACTTGTCCAGGATCACACATCTACTAAGTGTCTGAGGTCAGATTTGAACTCAGAAAGTCCTACTGACTCCAGGCCCAGTGCTCTATCCACTGTGGCATCAGGCTGCCCAATGTTCTCGGAGTAAAATAGCTTAATACAAAAAATAGTCTTTTAGACCTCTTTCTTCAGATTGGTTCAATTTAACACATATTTATAAAGCATCTGCCACATAACTGTTACTGAGGGTGAAAGAATGGATAAGACCCTAGAGGCCAATGGAAAGACCTACATTTGAATCCTGGCTCTGATATTGCCTCCAATACTACTTAACCTCTTCAGGTCTCATTTTCCTCCCCTATAAAATGAAAGGATTTGGCTCAAGGACCTTCAAGTCCCCTTCTAAATCAAAATCTATGCTCTATCAATATTACTCATTGGGAAGAGGAAAACTGTGAGCTACTTTTTCAAGGTTTATTGTCATGAATTATCAAGTGGAAGGGTTGAACTCAGGAAGAGGCCAGACAGAAAATGTCACCCACCAGAACACTAGAAAGCCCAGTCATCCTTGGCACTACAAAGCTTCATTTCTTATCCCTCAGCCCACCCTCCATTTCTAAAGCCCTGGAGGGTCCAATAGCAGCTGCGATCTCTCCTGGTTCCCACCCACCATCCTGGAATTGAGAGTTTGTGCCACCTCCGATTTCAACCCCTATTTAATAGACTTCAATGGCAGGATGTCAGATTTCCCTGCTATCCATTTTCCTCTATCCAGATCCCAGAAGTCCAGTGCCAAGGCCAGGTTCCCAATATTGTATTAAATAGGGTCCTCAGACCCGAGACCTCACATGTTTCCATTGACTGTAACATGAAGGGATGCTACTTAATCATGTTTTTTGTTGCCATGAGAGTTTAAAAAATACTATGACCATGTTATTGCTGATGCCACATTGAGGGTCTAGAACTCACCAATCAGCTTGGCTCTGTGTTCATTCATATGCATTTGGGGGAAATCTGAACTTCTGAATGTTAAATGAATATTTATGGCACAATGTAATACATGTTTAGTAATGTAAAGAAGCTGGTCGAATGATGTGGTTTGTCCATAAGCCCCACTAGAAACTCATCTACTAACGGGCCCCAATGTTAAGTAAAATAAACAGCTTTGCTTTCGACCCTCCATTTTATAACCACCTTAAGGGAAAGGTGGGGAGGGCGACTGTGTAACCATGTGGGTTTAATTCATGGACTTCCTGAGAAAAGTGCTCCAAGGCAATACAGTAGTTGAGCCAACTTTCTCTGTTAAGTCACACAAAAAAAGAGATTTTGACCAAATACAGGGGATCAACCGCAGCTGCAAAGAGGAAATTTAGAATTATCATCATCCCAGTATCAGAAGGTCCTTTATGTTTATAGCTCCATAAAAGTTCACAGTTAGCCTACGTGCTGCCAACTAATAAAAAAGTAATGAAAAATTTTGCAGATTTTTTTGTGTAGACAGCAGTTACCTAATCCCCCAAATCCTGATGAATTCATATATTCAAAATATTTAAAAGGGGGGAAAAACACACACAAGACTTTATTTGTGAGCCTTCTAATGGAACAGGCCTTAACCTCATTACAAGATAAGAAACGGCTATATTGTTTGGCTGAACATCAATATGTGTTGGATAATATAGACTGATTATTTTATTGCCCGAACATTCCCCAAACCCTAATTAAGCAATGACACTCAAGGGTGAGTGTTATTAGGTAATAATGAAGGCTTTGTGCCTTTAACACCCCTTGAAAAGTGTTATTACCCAGTAACCCTCAGTCTCAGTGTCTTTTTGTGATTGTGAAGTAGGTTTCTAATGTTGTTCAAAAAATGAAATCTAACAGGAGAGCTTTTGTATGTATTGAACACAACACATCTTTGCATTTGGGGGGGGTGGGGGCGCAATCCATATTGGAGAGGCAAGAGGAAACAAAGGGAAAGAAGTTCAAAACATCTTTTTTTCCTGCTGTTTTCAGTGCTTGGTGGTAGGTTTTTGGTTCAGGGGGGTGGTGTTCCCTAGTGTATTTTTAATAGTGAAGTGCAGAAACCCTCTGTGTGTTTCATAAATCTCTCCATCTCCCCCTTCCTGTTCAGCATCACCCTCTAAGCTTTGCAGCATCACCTGGCTGATGTGACTTAGCAGGCTTCACCTTAGTCCAGGCTGCCTTTAACCTTGACTTTTCATTAGAGGAGGGGAGGGGTTGGGGGGAGATTTAAAATTGGAGGTGTTTCAAGAGTCTGTAATACATTACCCCTCTGTATGTAAAAGCCATATTGTAAAGGCCTGAAACGAAGGAGGTAAGGATTGGTTGGCAGGATCTGGTATCAGAATTCAAATGCGGATAAATCTAACTTTTTAAAAGCCGTGTTATAAGAGACTATTGCTATTACTTATAATAATTAATTGGTTGATAATACCTTCCATTAGACTTAAGGTTTTCCTGGGGGAGTTCTAAAAATGTTTTACAGAGTGTGCAAACCATAATCCTTTCAGTGTCCATGCAAAACAAGTCAACGGCCAGTCCCTTTATCCCCATTTTATAGCTCAAGAGATTGAGGTTGAAAAAGAGTAATTAAATTATCTGATGTCTCTGATGGAGAGGCAGCATGTCTCAGTGGTAAAGAACTGACTTCAGAGCCAAGAAGCCCTGGGTTCAAATCATTACCTCTGACACATATTGAGAATGTGACCTGGTAAGAAATTTAGCTTCTCAGTGCATAAAAGAAAACCAGCCTCTGATTTGGCAAGACCTGGATCCAAGTTGTGCTTCCAACACATAATGACTGAGGGACCCTGAACCAATCCCTCAACTTCTCAGTGACCTGGGCATATCTCTGATATGGTAAGTCATAGGATATTTGCAAATATATACTGGTAAAAAGAATTTCCTCACCAAGAAACTCTTTACACTGAGAAATCACATGACAAGATAGGGAGGTAGGTAGATAATGGATAGGCAGACAGATAAGACAGACAGACAGATAGATAGATAGATAGATAGATAGATAGATAGATAGATAGGATAAATAGACAGACAACTGGACAAACAAACAGATGGCTAGATGGACGGATGGCTTGACAAAGCAGATAGATACAGATACATAGATAGATGTATTGACAAAGCAGATAGACAGATAGATAAGATAGATAGATAGATAGATAGATAGATAGATAGATAGATAGATAGATAGATAGATAGACAAAGCAGATAGATAGATGGATAGATAGATAGATAGATAGATAGATAGATAGATAGATAGATAGATAGATAGAATAGATAGGATAGGATAGATAGCTGGACAAACAGACAGATGGATAGATGGATGGATGGCTTGACAAAGCAGATAGACAGATACAGATACATAAATAGATGTGTTGACAAAGCAGATAGATAGCTAGATAGATAGGTAGATAGAGGGATGGATACATGGATGATATATTGGATTGAGTGGGATGGGAAAGTGGGTAAAATCAAGAAATTGTAGGTTGAAATTCTGCCGCTGATGTTAGCTGCATGGCCACCACTAAGTCGCTTCTCTAACCCTCAATTCCTTTACCTGTAAATTAGGGATGAGGCTGCCTCTGGTACTGACCTTAAGAAGCTGTTAGAGGAGCTAAAAGGCAGGCAGTACAGACAGGAAGCTGGCCTTGAGACCAGTCAGATGACACTCACTGCCTGGGCAAGGCACTGACCTCTTAGTGCCCTAGGCAGCTTGCTAAGGCTCCAAACCTGCAGAGAAGGTGCTTACCTACTGTGGTACAAAAGATTTCTCTCTGCAGATGTTCCCAATATCAGTGATATCACAAGTACCAACCCTAAGATGATTTACATATGTTAAAAGTATTATAAAAATATCAGCTATTTATTAAGCTCCATAAGGTTAGTAATAGGGCAGCTAGGTGGCTTTGTACTTAGAGTGCCAGGCCTGGAATAAGAAGAACCTGAGTTCAGATCTGGCCTCAGGCACCTAGTAGCTGTGTGATCCATCCCTCATCTATAAAATGAGCTGGAGAAGGAGATGGCAAACCACTCTAGTATCTCTGCCAAGAAAACCCCAAATAGGGGCACGGAGAGTCAGACATGACTGAAAAACAACTGAACAAACAAAATGTAATAATAACAATAATAATGATGGCTATTATTTGCATAGCATTTAAGGTTTGCAAAACACCTTACGAATATTTTTTCAGCTTCACAATGACTTTGGGGGTAGGTGATATTACTCCAATTTGACAGATGAGGAAACTGAGTCTGAGAAGGGATAAATGCCTTGCCCAGAGCAACACAGCTAGGAAGTGTCTGAGGCTGAATTTGAAATTGGGTCTTGCAGACTGCAGGGCTGGTTGTTTTCATTTTTGTGTTTGGCTCCCAGGGCCTAACATAATACTTTGCATATAGAGGTTACTTAACAAATATTTAGGGAAAAATTGGGGTCAGAAGGGAGAACTTGGACCATTGGGTGGAAGTTATAGGGAGGAAGACTTTGGCTTAATATAAGAAAAAAATCTCTGAAAAAATGGCTGCTTTGATGAAATAATGAGTTTTTGACCAAGAGAGATGTTTAAAAAAAGCTTTATGATCACTTATCTGGGTGTTATTGATACAATTCGTGGGTTGTTAGGATTTAAATTTGGTTGGTTGTTGTCCTTTGTTCTTGAAGAGGACCAAAATGACATCACCATATTGGAGTCAAGGTATAGTGTGTCCAACTGGCTGATCAGACCAATGGAAGTTTGGAAGGCTCTATCACAGGTAGGGCACAAGTCCACATGCACACTTGGGGTGGAAATGTCTTGAAATTTGAGCATTTTACATTTCTTTTGAGCTACTGAAACTCTGCTTTGCTCATAGAGCATCATGCCTTCTTTGATGCAGGCACACCATGCTGGGTGGCCCTGTGCCATTGTCTCTCATGTTATACAATCAATTCCAAAGTTCTTCAGAAAGACCTTGACAGTGTCCTTGTATTGCTTCTTCTGGCCTCCATGTGAGCACTAGGGTGAGATGGCCCTGGAAATATCTTCCAACTCTCTCTGATTTAGTGATAGGCCCGAGATAGGAAAATAGACTTTCTACCCACTTTGACCATAAACAATGTTGTCTGGAAGCATTTGGTCAACCTCAACCATGGAAGGTCCTTGACCTTTACCTAAAAAGTCTTTGAATGCCTATATGGGAAGTCTAGATTAGCACCAAATGTGTCTTCACGAACTAAGAGGTCAACTTATCCATGAGTCTTTTGACTGAGTGGTGAGTAAGGCATGTCTCAAGAAAGGATGAAAACACAGTCAGATTCCCTCTAGAACACCTGCCTCTCAGTCTGTCATGCATGACCATAGAAAATTCACTCAACTTCTTAGCACCCTAGGCATCCTTCTAAGACCATGTGCTAGAGATGGCTTGAAGATCTGCATAAGCAAAGGGAACTGACCAATGAGGAGTCCCTCATACTAATGTGAGAGTAGGAAGGAGATGAGATACTATGGTTTTGAGTAAACTGAATGGCAAAGCACATCCCCTGTGTCCCTAGATGAGTAAAATGTCTCACTCTCTCCTGGCAGCACAGTCAACATCATTGTCCCTGGATATCAAGTAAACATCTTATTGGGACTTCACTGTGTGTAAAACTGAAGTGCTCCCAGCTTTGAGCTAGTGCGAGCTTTTCAGGGAGTATATTTTCAGTGACTGAAATAAAAAAAAAAAAAGGAAATAACAAAAAAAGTCTCTAACATTTCCCCAAGCACCCATTCCAAGATCCTTTCATCAGAGATGGATTTCAGGAGGGCAGACCACCTAAGTAACCCGTACTTGCCAGTTGTTCAGAATTTCCTGAAAAATCATTTTTCAATAGGGCACAACTGCCCATCCGGTGCAACTGCAAAAGCCACCCTCACCTAGCTGCATGGCCTGCCCACCAACCTGCCTGTACCCTCAGTCCCAGTCATTCCATCATTTCCCATGGAATCTGCCCAGAGCTATTTGTGGAACTGCCTCCTGTTACTCTTTGACTGGGACAGAGAGACAAATGTTCCATATTATCTTTAATTTCCATAAAATTGTTTTAATCTTTGCTTTATAATAAATGTATAACAGTGCCCTCGGGGGGAAGTTCTGGTTTGTATTATAGGTGTCTCAAGTAGAGCTTTGTGCTGGAAAGAATCGCTCAGGTCTGCTTGTCTCCCTCCCTACCCCACCCCCAACACTTCAGCCATCACCATCCACCAAAGGCTCCAAGAAAATTTCCCAATAGAAGAGTCTTTAGGGATCATCCTTAGGCTTAAGCAAGGGGAGGGTTTCAGTACCCACTCTTCAGGTATCATCCCTGACCCCACACTCCCCATACTTGAGAATAATTAACTAACCCAATTTGATCTGCTTCATCTGGTAGAGGCTGTGAGTAGAAAACGGTCTGAATTCAGAATGGGCTATTTCTCTCTGAATCTCTCTGTCTCTCTCTTTCCTTCCTCTTTTTCTACACATGGCATGCTCCAAAATCCTTAGTGCAATTTTAAGATCTTAAAGCTTAAAACAACAAGATTTTGAGGGTACTAGATCTCTACCTCGACCTTGTGGTTCAGTTGTATCCAACTCTTTTTGACCCCATTTGGGATTTTCTTGGCAAAGATACTGGAGCAGTTTACCATTTCCTTCTGCAGCTCATTTTACAGGTGAGGAAACTGAGGCAAACAGGGTGAAGTGACTTGTCGAGGGTCACACAGCGAATAAGTGTCTGAGACTGGATTTAAACTCAGGTTCTAATGACTCCAGGCCTGGTGTTCTATCCACTGCACCATCTAACTGCTCCCTATATCTATACATACAAAAATATTCGAATATGTATATATGTATACATATACAAATATATGTATATACATATATATGCATATATATGGAGTACCGACATACGATTTCATCAAAATAGGGAGTTCCTGGTAAAGAATGTTTGTTTTATTTTGTTACTATTCATTACCAATATTTTATCTGTGATTTTTCTAAGATTTGTCATCTTTGAGAGTTGGTATATGTCAGAGTTGAGACTTGAACTCAGGTTTTTGAGACTCCAGTCTCTAATCACTGTGACATGCTACCTATCCCACGCATATACATATATGTATTCATGCAAGTATACATATATATACAAACATATACTATTTTTATATATGTGCATATGTATTTTCACATGTGTAATAAATCTAATATCTATATAAACCTAAAACCAGCTTTGGTCATTTAAAAAAATAAGTAACAATCCTTAACTAAACCAAACTCTTCTCCTAGAGCATCCATTTTTAACTTTTTAGCTCCATTTTGCCCTTTAATAATAGGCGTGATGGAAGAAGGAAAAAAGGAGGGGGGTTAGGATTAGAAGGAGGCGAGGGATGGGGCAGGTCCCATGAATACATTTTTTGACATTTTGTTTATTAGCATTTTATCTAGGCTAGTAGTAAATGGATGGACTTGTCAGCAGAAATCTCTTGGTGAAGTAAATAAAGAATCTTAATAGGCAGGGAGAAGAGAACTAACAGCAAATTGCTCACAAAGAGCTCTAATTTATTGGTTGCCTTTGCGCAAGGATTCTGTTCTGGATTCTGGCTTTGCCAGAAGAAACAGCTGAATGATGACATGCATCCACACAGAGAGAGGGAAAGGAAGAGAGAGGGTGGGGGAAGAGAGAGAGAGAGAGAGAGAGAGAGAGAGAGAGAGAGAGAGAGAGGGAGAGAGGGAGAGAGAGAGAGAGAGACAGACAGACAGAGACAGAGAGACAGAGAGACAGAGAGAGAGAAGGAGAGGAGAGAAAAAGGGAGAGGAGAGAAAAGAGAGAGAAGAGAAAAAGGGAGATAGAGAAAAGGGAGAGAGAGAGAGAGAAAGAGAGAGAGAGAGAGAGAGAGAGAGAAACTGTCTGGTAGAAAAGAAAAAAAAAAACATAAGGAGAGAGGCACTCTGTGTTTCCCCAGCCCAGCTTCTGAAAGTTGCTGCTTTATTATTGTTACAGTTATTACTATATAAAATGAGAACCCAGGAATGGCGACGCCTCTATTTTTTATTTTCTGGCCTCAGTTAATAAGTCCATGCAACCTTCATGAAAGGAAAATATTTAATGTGGCCATACCAGATATAATGTGACTATTTGCGTTTAAGTATAATATAGACACCAACTGGGGCTTCTCAGTTATTAATATTTTTTTAGGTTAAAAAGGCAGCAATAAATCATAAGGAGAATTTTCAAGCAGTAGAAATTTTTTATAGAAAATTGCTTGCTATTTAAACAAAATATTTGCTCTTCATCTCAGGAAAATATGGGGATGCTTTTGAACAAGGAGCTCTTTTCCTTGTTCCCTGCCTCCTATAATTAGCCTCATCCTACTTGAAAAACTAGCTGAGTCTTGTGGGATCATAAGAAAATGGGGCTCAGGTTTTCTTTGGCTAAAGAGGCAGCCCTTTGGGTTAGTGGTGGGTGTGCCTCCACAAGAGTGCAGGGATCAGAATTTAAATAAGCATCCAGTATGATCCTTCTTATGGCTGAAACACACAGTGAACCAGCACCTGGCACCATTCTGGGCACTGCAGGAAGCAAGTTATGTAGATGCATCCCTAGCTTTAGGAGGTGCCAACAGAAGACTTAGAATATTGATACTAACAAATCTATTTGACTCATGCAGCTGAAGAATTGATGGAAGGAAGGAAGGAAGAAGGGAAGGAAGGAAGGAAATAAGGAAGGAAGGAAGGAAAGAAGGAAGGAAGGAAGGAAAGGAAAGGAAATAAAAATTAATATCACAAATATACATTAATATACAAATATCACATTGTATCCTGACCACCATTATTCCCATTTCACAGTTGAGAAGACCGAGGCAGACAGAGGTTAAATGACTTGTCCAAGGTCACACAACTAGTAAGTGTCTGAGGTAGATCTGGACTTAGGTTTTCCTAACTGCAGGGCCAGTACTCTATCTCCTGTACCACCTAGTTGCCCTCCGTAGCTGACAGGAAAACAACACCAACTTGTCTACAGAAAAGAGTCCTGGTTCTCAAGTCACAGGAACTTAGTCCTGCCTCTGATGCTTCCTACCTGTGTGACCTTGGGCAAGTCACTCACTTTCTCCGAGAGCCTCCATTTTCTCACCCTGTAAAATGAAGGGTTTGGACTCTGTAGCCTCTGAATCCCTTTCCAGCTCCTAAATCTCTGAGTCTTCTTCCCAACTTTGTGTGATCATGGACAAAGACACTTAACCTCAGTTCTCTCTGTAAAATGAGGAGGGTTGGGCAAGACAGCCCCCCTATGCAGAGGACAGTTATCCCCCACAGTGGAACAATTTACATCCTGGGAGGAGGGAGGAATTAACTCTCTTCCCTTACCTTTGGATTCGTTTCGCAAGGACAAAAGAAGCCACAGACACGTCAGACATGTATGATGCTCCCGTGACCTCTTCCGCTCTTGACTCTGTGCATTTTTCCTGGCAATGTTCCCCATGCCTGGAATGTTTTCCCTCTTCCCTCCATCTCCTGGCTTCCCTGGATTCATTACAGCCTCAGCAAAAATCCCACCTTCTGCAAGAAGCCTTTCCCAGCTCCCCTTGCTACTACCTTGCCTCTCAGATTAGCACCAATTTGCTCTATATATGTTATTTGTGCAGAATTGTTCACAGGCTATATCCTCCCCCAATAGAACATGAGCATCTTGAGGGCAGGGATTGTGTTTACTTTTCTTTGTGTCCCCAGCCACTGCCACAGTGCCTGGCACATAGTAAGCACTTAATAAATGTTTATTGACTGATGACCTAAACAAATTGACTTAATGTAGCCCAGTGGCTGCCATTCTAATGGCCATATTGATGATGATAGTTTAAATTACCGTTAATAATGTTAAGTAAAGTTACCTGTGTTATTGTTTATTGATTGACAGTGGAAAGGAAACATAATAATGAAGGGCTGCTTAAATACTCCCAGTGGCCAAAAATAGCTAAATAGCTATGTCAGGGGAGGATGAGATTCCAGCCATGTGCACGAGAACAAAGTTCGCTCCCCCTACCCCATAATAACCACAGTGCTGGTTTCATATTCTAAACTAAACATCTCTCTCTCTCTCTCTCTCTCTCTCTCTCTCTCTCTCTCTCCCTCTCTCTCTCTCTCTCTCTCTCTCTCTCTCTCTCTCTCTCTCTCTCTCTCCCACTCTCTCTCTCTCTCTCTCTCTCTCTCTCTCTCTCTCTCTCTCTCTCTCCCCTCTCTCGAATAAGTTCCTAAAAAGAGTTCCTGGCATTCCAAGTGATGATTGTAAATCTCCCCAGTTAATTTATGAACCAATAAAGTCCTGTCAAGTCTCCTTCTCATCTTCTGGAAAACAGGTCTGCAGAAGAGGGGAGGGGAAAAGGCTAGCTAGTTACTAGGGAAATATATTCTTGTTTCTCTTCTATTCCTCTTAATCTTTTCTTTGGAGCTAGTTTCATTCCACCATGGAATATAGAAATCCCTACCAACACAGACAACATTTGGGGCGATATGGTCGACATTGTTAGATTGCGGGGCTTTAAGGAAATTAACAATAAATGCATCATTATTGTATCCAAACTGCCATCAGATTAAATTCAAAGCTTGAAATGAAAAGCTGAGACAGTCAGTTCCTTACACACACAGAGGAGATGAAGACTGTTACAAGGCAATAGCATTTCTTAAGCTTCCCTCCTCCCTTCTCCCTTCAGTAAACACCTTGTAAATTTGTCTGAAATTTTCAAATTTTTCCTTAATTGAGGTTCCTTTCCTGTTCATTTGGGGTTGGGTGTGAAAATATATCAAGTTGCAACAACACAAAAGGCTGCTCTCTCAAGCCACATTTCACAACATTATTTCATCAGATGGTCTTAATTTTCTGCATGACATTATCTTTTCAAGCTGACATAAGACCGGGCTGTGATATTTGCATACTCAAGATGGAGCTGTGCAGCTTAACTCTGTTTCTCCTTGTGTGGGGGATTTGGGGTTTTTGCACTTTGAAAAATCAAATGAAGCATCCTTACAAAAAAGATTTCCTCAGCCTTTGAGTGACTTTGTTCCCATCTTTCAACCAAAGGAACACTTGGAGCTATTTTAAATGCTCCCATGCTCTCTGAATCAGCTGTCTAGATGCATGTGAGGTATGTACATATATCCTTTTATTCCTGATGGTCTCTGAAGTGAAGTCTCATTAGTCAAAGAAACTTGGCTACTTGGCTAATATTCACAGGACAGGCAACTTGTTCAGGAAGGAAGTCGTCCTCATAGGAAGGAAACAAATTCCAATTCTTAGGGAAGAAAATGATGTGCTGGCTGGATGCTCCTGACATGCTGCTAGCAAGCACCACAATAATTGTTTTGGACAGCCCTAAGACAAGGAATAAGAATCTCAAGGCCCCAGAAAAAAAAAGACTAGGCCATGGTCACACAACTAAGAAATATCAAGGTTGGAACGAGAACTCGAGTTTCTTCACTCACGATCAATCCAATGCTTTTTTCCAGTAGTTCTTTGTGGTCATTGATGGATCTTTGGAGAGCCGTGGGAATTCTGACTCTTAGGGCCATTTGCATTCAAAATATGTGCTCTAATCTGGGCTCCTAGTTGGTGGCTTCCACCATTTTGGTTTATTGGTGTTGTTGTCATGGCTGTTGTCGTCACGGCCATTGTTGTGGTCGTCATTGCTTTTGTGGTTGTTAATTTTCCCTAACTTCCAGAAGGGGGATTTCCTAACAGCCTAGAATCCTTCTATAATAATATCCGGGCTCGTTGGAGTACGTCCCTCATTAATTAGGTGACTTAGTGAGAAACAGCTTCCTAGATAACTGAAAATGGAAGTCCATAAGTATTTCTAAGACTGCTGTGCCTGAGACATATAGACGTACAGAATTTTTCATCTTCTCAGTGCAATACCTTTACACTTTTATTAAGCTTTTTGGAAGCCACTGCTAATAGCAAGAACCTAGAAGACCATCCTAAGAAATGATGGCAAGTCTAGGAAGCTCTCTGAAGGACTTTGAGAACAGAAGTGATGAACCATAAAGACTGATATGGGTACTGGACCTCCGAGATATTTAGTTAAGCCTAAGGAAAAGCAAAAAGAGTGATTAACATGGAAATTCACAATGGAATAGTAATCACTTATATTAGATTCATCATTTCTATGACATTGGTCATTTGTAAGGCAAGGGGATGTAATGGAGACAGATAAAGCTCTGGTCTTCTGATTGGTTTCCCTGCTTCTACCTTCTACCTTCAATCCATTCTCCATTCAGCTGCTCCATTCAGTGATCTTCCTCAAGCACCACCTGACCATATCACCTTCTTACTCTCTGTTGCTCCAGGCTCTCTGTTGCCTCCAGGGTCCAATATAAAATGCTCTATTTGGCTTTTTTTTTTGGAGGGGGGAAGGCAGGGCAATTGGGGTTAAGTGACTTGCCCAAGGTCACACAGCTAGTAAGTGTGTCATGTGTCTGAGGTAGGATTTGAACTCAGGTTCTCCTGACTCCAAGGCCTGTGCTCTATGCTCTATTTGGTTTTTAAAGCCCTTCACAACCTGGCACCAGGTAGAGGAGGGAAGACTGCTTGCAGAATATGGAGTTTGAGCTGAGTCTTGAAGGAAGCAGGACAAGCTGAGGTGAGGAGGAAAAACATTCCAGACCTTGCCTTTTTGAGAGACTGACTGCACCAGAAAGATCTGAGTTCAAATTCTCCTTTAGATGCTTCTTGAATGGGTAAACTTAAGCAAGTCACTTAACCACTTTTGGCCTCCATTTCTGCATCTGTGAAATGGCGATAATACTAGTACCTACCTCATGGAGTTTTTGTGAATATCAAAGGGATAATATATGTGAAATGCTTTGCAAACTTTAAAAGGAGCTCTTTAAATGCTTACTACTAATTCTAGGACATTTATGTGAAAATTATATTCTCTACCAGTGGACTGGGGAACTGTTTATGTCAATGGAAAAGAAAACTTCAAATCTGAACCAACATGTGTGTCTGTGTACATCTAGCGATCCATTATCTTTAATACATTTTGATTTAAGGCCATTTCTTTTTAGAAATTGAATGGGCTTGGGGCAACAGTGAAAGATAACTCATAGTTGACCCACTTGCCATATTGGTATCATTGTGATGTCATGAGAATGGGAAAAAGTCCTTAAATCCATTGGGTGGGACCCAGAAGGGAAATCTACAAGAAGTCATGGATGTGTACTACATAGATGGAGAAGCATTGTTGGGCCTGTCTTGGTCATTGTAGTGAAAAGGCCCGTCAGGGAGATGAGATCAGATCATATAGTCATCGGAGTATGAGAGTAGGGTTAAAGAAGCATTGCTTTAGCCCTGGGAGGGATTGTAAAGGTTATCTAGTTCAACTCCTCATTTTATAGTTAAGGAAATTGAAGCCCAGAGAAACTAAGTAACTTACCCAAAGTCATAGATTTAGTAAATGGAAGATCTGGGATTCAAACAATTCCTCTGGCCGCAAATCCAATGTTCTTTTCACTGCATCGGTCAACAAATATTTATTACGTTCCTACTATGTACAGGGAACTATGCTAGGTACCAACGTTATAAAAACGGAACATGGCAGAATACCTGACAGCAAAGAGTCTAGGCAAAGTACTTTGCAAACCTCAAAACCTTCTATGAATTCTAGCTACTATTTTAATGTTATAATCTGGTCAAGCCAAGTCAATAAGCTTTTATGAACTACTTATTATGTGCCAAGTGCCATGATAAGCTCTGGGAATACAAACACAAGGAGAAAGAAAGACAACACCCACCTTCAAGTAGTTTTGTTCTAACAGGAAGAGACAACACATCAAAGGAAGCTGGAAAGGGTTTGGGACAAAGAGGGCACTGAGAATGGGGACATGATGGGAAGGTCTAGACAAGTGCAATCTGGTGGGAAATGAAGACATGGTTGACCTAATGACCTCCTTCAATGGAGGTTCTAGAGCCTAAAGTATACCCACAACATGTCAGAACCAACTCTACTAAATGGCACAGATTTAAGCTGAAATCATTACAGAAAGGGAGTCTAAATTGTCACACTCAACTCCCAATTGTGATCAACTAAGCCAAATGTGATTTAAGGGTTGAAATGTGGAGGATGAGGCCCAGCAAGACTAAAATATACATCCTGAAGAATAAGGAATAGAAAAGACTCTGAGCCTGGCTGGAAAGGCTTACTTTTTCTTGGAATCTAGCCTTTTAATTTTATTTTCACATTACTTCTGAAACTGTAGTTGGAAGTCCTGCAGGTACGAAGCCATGGATACAAATAGTTTTGTTCCTGCAAGGGGTACTAGGAGGTTGAAAAGATAAGATTTGCTTGATGAAACATTTACATTAAACAAAGGGCCTGGACATCATGATGGGTATCCATAGGAAGTCTTCTGGCTCAAAGCCTTCCTAACAGACAAAGTATTATATCCACCTATGCATCAATGAGAATCTAATATTCTCCATAATATACACCCCTCCTAGTCATCCACCAATATTAGAGGTATTCATGACTCTTAGATGTAATACTTAGTTTTTCTGGACTTTCCTGATTAAGGAAATGTAAAACATAGGGGTAGTAGGCCATGTCTGTTACTAGCTCAGGTTTGAGACTGCAACAAAACGTGGCCCACGAATAAGAGCTGATAGCTCACAAAATGTTATTAACTTAGCCATAACAAGGGAAAGTGATTCATAGCAGGGGAAGGTTATTCAGCAAGGATGCAACATTGCTTCAGTTGGACCCAGGTTCCCTGCCTCTCTCTGTGTGCCCAGGGGTTTACTGGTCAGAGGCCCAGGGGAGGACCCAAATAATTTTTTGCACCCTGACTTTTTTGGACCCAGTCCACCAGGAGTCCACTACAAAGCTCCATCAATATCCTGAGCCTTCAGTCCACTTATCCAATTAAGTCTGGAGGACAGTTTCAGTCTATTTGAGGGAAAAGCTATCCTACCCGCCATGGGGCAGGGCCTTAAGAATAGTTAGCCCAGCTTATATGGCAAGACCCTAGAAAATATCGGTCCTTTCACAGCAGAATATAAATGCAAGGGCAAAGGCTGTTTCACGTTTGTGTTTATATCTCCAGTACTAAACCCAATGCTGGCCACATATTAGATGCTTCTATCATTGCTATGGTTGTACGCACATTGATCTGAAGATTTTCTAATAAGACTGATTGCTTAATCCTTTGGTTTCTGGTCAGAATGAGCAGAATAGAGACATTTTGGCGGTACAGAATCATCTGGGGCACATTGAAGTCACGCACCCAATAGTGGGTAGTGTCTCCATCGCATTTTAAAACTGCCTCTAATTCCTTCAAGTACCAGTCAGCCATGGTCACTATGCTGAATGAATTTAGCATGAGAAAGAACCAAGGAGAGAAATCTTAATCCAGGAAACCTAATTTGGGAAAAAATTCTTAAAGTGTTTTGGGTACAGAACTGCACAGAATTAATCATGGAAAATTCCACAGTGGGCATCAAGGAGGGCTGCTTATCTGACTGGCAAGACAGAAAACACCCGACTTGCTGTTCTAGGACAGGGATTTTAAAAGTTCGTGTCCTGGACCCCATGAGTAGTATATCTCTTGCATAGCATTATGCAAGTTATTATATCTATCTATCTAGATACAATGTTAAAATAAAGTAAAATATAAAATAAAGAAAAATACCCACCTAAATTCACAGACTCCCTAAATGGATACATGGACCCCAGACTAATAATAACTCTTACTCTAAGGCATAATTTCTCGTAGGGCCAAAGGACCACATCTCTAGGGCTGGAAGATACCTCAGAAGCCATCTAATGTGACCCTGTCATTGACAGAAAAGCAAACTAAGGCTTGGAAATGTTCAGTAATACCCACCTCCAAAACACACACACACACACACACACACACACACACACACACACACACATACCATTTTGAAACACTGTGCAAAGACCTAATTGACATGACATTAACTCTTCCCTAAGTAGAACATACTCCTCACTTGCCCTCACCCCACATATCCAAAGAGTTGCCAAATCTTGCCATTTCTACCATCAAAACACATCTTGCACTCTGACCCCTTGTTTCTACAAACCTGGTTGTCATTGTAGTGCTGGCCCTCAACACTTCTCACCTACATTCTCCCAATAACGTTTTCATCGGTCTCCCTGCCTCAATCTCTCCCCATTCCAGTCCATCCTACCTATCACTGCTGCCAAAGTAATTTACCCAAACCACTGCTCTGAATAGGTAACTCCTCTTCACAATCAACTGTGGTGGCTTCCTGCTGGCTCTAGGATAAATGCAAATTGTTTCTTTAGTTTGAAAACCTGACACCGTCCAATCTGCCTGATTTCATTGGACATTACTTCCTTTCCCATCCTTTGCAATCTAGTCAAACTGACTTCATTCCTCAGAAAGCACTCAATCTCCCACCTCCACACCTTTGCATGGGCCATCCCACATGACTAGAATACACGTTCTACTTCCCTCTTCCTCCTAGAGCTCCTCTCTTCCTTTAAGATGCAGCACAAGTATCATCTTCTTCATGAAGGCTTTCCTAACCCTCTGATGTTCTAGAGCAGGGATGGGGAACCTGTGGCTTTCTAGGTCCTCAGGTGCACGCAGCCTTTTGACTGCATCCAAGTTTTACAGAATAAGTCCTTTTATTAAGGGGATTCATTCTGTGAAGTTTGGATCCAGTCAAAGGGCTGCAGTTGAGGACCTAGAGGGTCACATGTGGCCTGGAAGCTGCAGATTCCCCACTCCTGTTCTAGACGACTCCCTTCCAAGCACCTTGTATTTAATTTTGTATTTATTCACTATATTTATGCTGCATGTACTTACATATAAACTTATCTCTCCCATTAGAAGAGAGTGCCTGGCATATAGTAAACACTCAATAAATAATCTATCTACATATTTGCCTATCTATCTATATTTGAAAGTAGAGACTTTTATTTTTGTAAGTGTATCCTCAGCACCTAGCACGGTGACTGGCACATGGTAGGTTCTTAAATATACTTATTAATTGGCTGACTAGGTGTAGGGTCTTCCAGATGCCTAAATGTTTTGATGCCGGTGTGTCACATACAGCCGTAGTACGTTTTTGCCCCTCGCTAAGAGGTGAGTATGTGTGACAAGATGAGTAGTGCTCTTTCACTGACGAATCCCAGTTCCCCTACTCCTCCTAATGGCCAAAGCATTCTCATGCAAGGTGATTATGTGCTTCTAGGAAAATATGACTTATTATTGCAGTCTGATACTGGGTCTGATCTCCATATGAAAATGGGATGTCTATAGTATGTCTCCTTTTCCAAGTCCCAGACATAAGATCTTTTAATACTGCATCCACTTCCATCAATGAGGGTGTCCCAATCAATGGAGGGTGACTCAGTCACTTTCTTCTTTACTTCCCTCTCTCCTTCCTTCCTTCCTCCCTTTCTTTACTCCTTCCTTCCTTTCTTCCTTCCTTCTTTCCTTTCTTTCTTCCTTCCTCCCTTCCTTCCTTCCCTCCCTCCTTCCTTCCTTCCTTCCTTCCTTTTCCCCCTCATTCCTTCCTTCCTTTTGTCCTTTCCTTCCTGCCACACAAATGACATGAAGTATTGAATATCTTTTGCATTGGTTGCTATCTCTCACATTCAGATTGCATCCATGCTTTGCTATTCCATCCTCCACCTTTCTCCAAAAGAAAGTAGGCTGTACCTACTTAGGCAATATTTTCTAACTTTAGCATGGAGCTGATTCCATCAGAAACAACCTAGTGCCAACCTAATGAACTTCACGGGCTCACTGGGGTTTGCTGAGTGGAGTAATATATCATCCAGCTATATCACAGCCCCCTGGTCAAGCATGTCCCAGGAACCAGAGTTCACGGACCAATGGAAGTTAATGGGCACATTACACATTCTGAGGACATGACCAGGCTTTTATATTGCCAGAACCAGATCGAAAACACTTCCCTCCACTCGTCTTCCTAACGATAATAATACCAACATCATACTAACATTTCGTTGTTGTTGTTCAGCAATTTTCAGTCATGTCCTACTCTTTGTGATCCCATTTGAGCTTTTTTGGAAAAGATACTGGAGTAGTTTGCCATTCCCTTCTCTAGCTCATTTTACAGATTAGGAAACTGAGTCAAACAGGCTGAAGTGACTTGCCCAGGGTCACACAGCTAGTAAGTATCTGAGGGCAGATTTGAACTCAGGAAGATGAGTCTTTCTATCTCCAGGCCCAGCATTCTATCTACTGTGCCACCTAGCTTCCCATACTAATATTTAACATCTTTAATGGTTTGCAAAGTGCTTACTTAACATGAGTTATCTCATCAAAGTATAATGAAAAATCTGTGATCTTAATACTGCTAGTATTATCATCCCCATTTTGCAGATTAGAAAAAAGCAAATTTAGGTTTAGAAAGGCTAAATGATTTCCATTAAATGATTCCATCTTAGCTCATATGCACTAATGTTTTTCACTCTCCTAACTTCTCAGCATTTAAATAATTCTCCAATGTATCTGTGAGTCCATCAGTGATTGTAGCCCACCCTTGATTTCCCATCTTTTGTGATTTTTGTCCATGATTTCCTGTAAATTCTATAAATGATATATTCAATATTTTAGAAGCCTTCATCTAGTTTTGTGTTATTTAAATTTTTATTTAGCATATTATAGGGACTAGTTCAATACATGGGTGGTTTGCCTTCATTCTCATTATGACTGCCCCACCCCATTCTGCTCACACATCTCCTTGATAATATCTCTTCCACCACATCTTTTGTGTAAGTCACCATTGGCAATATCCATCAGCCTACTTCATTTTATTGGCTTTTGGATTACCAAGAATTTTGATTCTTCAGAAATTACGTTGTTCTGTGATTTTCACTTGTATGCCATTACTAAAAGAATACAGTGTTTGAAAAAGCTGGGTTTCTGCATCAAATTTGGAAAGAACTATGTAATTTCTCAAATATAATCCAGCCTGCATCTAGCTTGATAGCTATTGATGTCCAATTTATCACCTGTTTGGGAGTAATAATACCATCTATTATATTTTCTAAGCATTCAATATCTTTCTGTCTTTATGAAATCTTGAAATCAATTGATCAAGGAAAAAAACCAATCAATCATCGCTTAAAATGTGAAGAATAAAAATCAAAATAACTCTGAGGTTTCTCATCACATGCAGAAAATCAGGGAAAATGACAAAAGATATATGTGTCAATGTTGGGGGAGAGGGGCTACAACAACAGGAATACTAACAAACCTTTTGGTGGATCCATGAATTGGTCCAACCTTTCAGGAAGCAGTTCAAAATTCTGTTTAAAAAGTGATTAAGATGTCTATATACTTTAACCTAGAACTTTCTATGAAGCATATACCTCAAGGAGGTCAATGATAAAGAGAAAGGTCCCTTTTACACCAAAATATACTTAGCAATACTTTTTGTAGTAGTAAAGAATGAAGAACAAAACAAAAAGAATGACTCTTGACCAGATAAAGAATAAACAATCATGGTACTTGAATGGAATATTACTGTTCTATAAGAAATTATGGATATGAAGAATACAGAGAAATATGAGATGACTCATATGAACTCATTCAGAGTGAAGTGAAGAGAACCAGGAAAATAGTGTACAAAAAGTTGTAGCAATGCAAAAAAAAGCCACAGTAGGAACTATCAATGCACTGACAAAACTTGGCCCTGAAGAAAAGATGGTCATACAGTCATCCCTTCTTTCTTTATAGAGGACAATGGATAAGGAACATTTCAAGTTTTATCAGACTTGGTTAATGTGTTGTTAGTTTTGTTGTATTCATTTTTAAAATTTTCTGTGTTATTCTTTATTTCAAAGGATGACCTCCTAGGAAGAGGGAAGGAGGGGATATATTTGGAACCAAAGATAATATAAAAAAGGTATCGATACAATTTTAAAATGAAGTTAAACAAAATTCATCTATACAGATGTAGATATTCATCTATACATCTATACAGAAAAAGAAAGAAGAGAAGGAGTGGAGAGGAGAGAAGGGGAGGGGAAGGGAGGGGAGGGGAGGGAGAGGGGAGGAGAGGATAGGAGGGGAGGGAAGAGGAGAGGAGAGGAGAGAAGAGGGGAGGGGAGGGGAGGAGAGGGGAGGAGAGGGGAGGGGAGGAGAGGAGAGGGGAGGAGGGGAGGGGAGAGGGAAGGGAGGGGAAAGGAGGAGAGGGGAGAAGATCGATTTAACTATGTTTTCAAAATTCACGTCCCTTCCATTTGGTTTTGTTTCATGGGTACTTGATTTGGTCCAGGTGCCCTCTCTGACTGTATTTTCTATAATGCCATTTCCACTTCCTCCTTTAGTACATTGGGTTCCAAAGTGTTTGTGAACAAATATGATGGTTCCATTTTCATAGATAATGAGATAAGTCACTGTAAAAATACTGGCAGATTTGTTCCATTTTTGCCTATTTGTTGTTCTCATTTCACCTATAAATGCTTTTAGGCTGATCTAGCTCAGTTGGGCCTCATGCCAAGCTTTTTGAAGACCCATTTCCCCTTTCTCCTTGTTGCTCTTTTATGAGGTGATATTGTTTGTAAAATTTCACCATCCTCCTCAATAGTCTTCCTCAAGTGAATTTCTGTTCTAAATGGTACTACATTTGGCTCTGTAGATTATAGCAGAGGGAATGTTGATTTAACTTGGAGAATTTTATCTAGTTCTTCCTAGGTTCTCTGCATCTTCATCCTCAGCAACTGATGGTACAAAAGCTGTTTGTTTTATGGTGACCTTTTAGTAAACACACACACTACTCTCTCTCTCTCTCTCTCTCTCTCTCTCTCTCTCTCTCTCTCTCTCTCTCTCTTCATACACACATACACACACATACATACATACATACATATAATCACTACTCCACTATGAGATGACTTGATATCCCATGAAATCACATTTTTGGTTGTGTTTGGGTATACGATAAAACCAACTCTGTATACTGCCTTCTTTGCTTCTCCAAGGAGGATCTCTGAGCCATCTTTCCAAGTAGCTGCCACTTCCTCCTCTCTTCTGGTTCCATGTATCAAAAGAATGCCGGGTCTGATATGATTCAGCTCCACTAGCTGTGGGTCCATCCATTGGTCATGAGATAAGGACCTCATATTTAGACTACCCACAATCAAATGAAAATTTATAGATGTTCTAAAAACTCTATGTTGCTTAGCTCCATCCACTTTCCATCCTACCAATCTGTCACTGTGGCCACAGGAAGGCAAAGGAGCTGCATAGGAACAAGAGGCAGTTTGTGTTTATATTTGTCACATGGGTTGCCATGGACAACCCACCAATGGCCAGCCCCATTCAGTTGAGAGCTTCTCCAAGGGAAGGTCCATCTTTTACCTTTCTTTGTATCCTCAACACTTAGTACAGTGTATGGCACATACATATAGTAAGCATTTAATAAATTATTATTGGCCAATTGAATGATTGTAAAGAAGGTCCTTAGAAAACAGATATTCTTCTGCTTTGGCCATACTAGAAGACCTTATTTAAAATGCTAAGATACTTTAGGCAACTAGGTGGCATAGTGGATAGAGCCCTGGGCTCTATGTGTTAGGTACTGTGCTAATCATTGGCAAAACCAATACCTTCCCCCAATGAGCTCCCAGTGAATAGCCTATAGCTATGTACAAACCAAGTGAATTATGGATAATCTCAAAGGGAAGGCATCACCCTTGAGGGGGACCACAAAAGGCTTCTCACAGAAGGCAGGATTTTAGCTGAGACTCAAAGGAAGCTGAGAGAGAGAGATGAATAGAGGAAAGTGAAATCCAGAGAGCTCCAGTCCCTTGCTTAGTGACTTGAAGGCTGTGCTGTAAGCCTCTGAACAGAACTGCTACATACAAGGCTAGTCTCTTGTTTTCCTGTGATCTGCATCCTCATTTCGCAAAGCTGGGGCTTGCTTCTCTGTGTCCTGAAAGCATTTACAATGGCCTGAACTAAGTGCAGTCATGCCTTGAGGCAGAAGGGTGAACTTACCTGACCCCTCGCAGGCCCTTCCAGCATTAAAACGCCATGATGTGGAGCCTGACAACAGTACTTCTGGCATGTGCTAGACTTCTTCTGACTAGAAGCTTGGGCTTAAAATCATTTCTAAATAAGGACTAGGGAGGAGGAGTGGAGCAGAGGGAGGAAGAGAGAGAACCACTCAAGAAAACAGGACCCAGATAACATAGAGGAGGCAGCCTAGCAAAGTGACAGGGAATCAGAGGGGGAAAAAATATCTGTTTGTGTTCAGGCTGAGGGGGGGAGGGAAACGGGAGGGAAGGGAACCCAACAAAGATATTTCAGTCAATTTTCTGTTCAAATAAACAATTCCACCGTTAATAAAAAGTGGTTTCTTTTGATGATAGCCAGCTAAAGTGCACACTCTCTGTAGTAAAATAGCTTTTAAAGTAAGTTTAAAGGGTTAGCAGGGCTCAAATGAAAGTTTAAAACCAGCTGCCTTCTCCCTTCAGACCTAGCAGCATCACCAGATCCCCAAAGCTCTTCCTCTCCCTGCTGCAAGTAAGACAGCAAAATGAGATATTGGCCCCCCAAAGAGATGAAGACTTTTGGGGGTAGGCATATAAATCAGAATCAGTTCCATCTCCATGCTCAAAGATGGGCTGGGAGGTTTTGACCACTGTCTAGAGGGTGTTAACTTCTTCATAGCCCTTGAATTTAATATCCTACTGAAGGGAACTAGGGGGAAATGACACCTACTCTAAGGCAGTTGCATTCAGTAGGCTCAAAGAGATGTGTATTGATTGGAAGATAGAAAAAAGTTGTTTCTTCATTGGTAATGACACATTTTACAATTATATACTAACCTACACCTCATCTTAGCATGTATCTAAAGCTAAAAGTTACCTTAGAGGCCTGCTGGTATAATCTCCTCGGTTTACAATTGAGGACAGAGTCCCAGTAAGATCAAATTACTTGTCCAAGTGCCCCCAGACTATAAATGGCAGGAGCTAGATTAGAACTCAGGTCTGGTGATGTCAAATTCAGCCCTCCTAGTTCAGTACCCTCTGTATTGGACCACATTACCCACTTGGTGTATATGTTATGTGGACACTGGCAAGAGTTGGGCAGGTAGGTAGGCATGGATGAGATGGGATCTAGATAATTGGATGGAGTACCTCCATTAATGGGGTCACCAACCCTTTAGAATATTAGGATATTGGCTTCCACATTAGGTCTTAAGCCTCTTGAGAACAGGTTCTCTGTCTTAAAACTGTTTGTATCCCTCAAACCTTTGTTGTTGTTCAGTCATTTCAGACTCTTTGTGGCCCCATTTTGGGGAGTTTTTTTTAGTGAAAATATTGGAGTGGTTTACCATTTCCTTCTCCAGCTTATTTTACAGATGAAGAAACTGAGGCAAACAGGGTGAAGCAACCTGCCCAGGGTCACACAGCTGGTAAGTGTCTAAGACTGGATTTGAACTCACAAAGATGAGTCTTCCTAGTTCCAAATCCAGTGCTCTATCCACCGTGCAACCTAGCTGTTTAAAAACCTAATATAATGCAGATAGAAAACAATCTATGTCTGTTGATTGTCCATGCAAACCCTGTGGGAATCCTGAGTGTCTACACCTCCATAAACCTTCATCTTGCTCTCCCCATGGAAAGGAAGGGGTTGTCTTAAAGAAAAAAAAAGTGAACTGGTCACAGAGGTGAGAAAGGAGATGGAGACCCTCCTTTCTTGGTTATTCTCAGATATGAATGATGTAGGTCACAAATAAAATATCACTCTTTTCTTTTATGAGCTGCAATATTGGGATTGTATCCATTTCAGAGCTCATTAAGCTTTGATAACCAAGGTGCTTAATGACATGCCGCGGATCCTTTGTGTGGGCACCCATGTAGAAGGAGGCCTCTGCCATGTGTGTGTTTAACACAGGCACTGCTTTCAGGATGCTAATTCACATGTTAAATATGGAGGAGAAATTGACTTTTGTTCTTTGAGGGCTCAGAGCCTTAGAACTATTGTTTTTGGAATGCAGCGTGGCAAACACTTGGTAGCTGAACTTCGGTCTTATCAGGAACACTTATTCTCTCAAACCAGGCCTTTAAAATGCAGCCCTTTTCCTCTTCTTTCCAGAGCTGCTTTCCATTGTACACTTCTCCATTTAGTCTCAATTAGGCATGTCAGAGCAGCTCTGTGACCCTGACATGGAAAATAGTATTGTAAGTAATGTAGCCGGGAATTTGGAAAGGATATGCTGTTCCTGGAGAAAGCTTTTTTTTTTTTAAACCCCTAAACACTGTGATGAAATGTTTTATGCCTGCACTGTCTGCGCAAGGAAGATGTGGAATTAAGGAGAGCCGTAAAATATAAAGACTCTAGACCTGCATATGATTATCCATATTAAATTGAAGTAAATTTACTTTATATTGCTCACTGAGAGTTTTTCACTGGCAAAATAAGATTTGTTTGTATTCTCTACTTCCCTGTTTTTCCAAATGTGAGCTGGTGGAAGCTTAGAGTTAAAATCAGAGGTTATTTCTGTTGTCTTCCCACCCCCCCTTCATTTTTTTACCTCTGGGGTTTGGCTTTCTTAGAAGTAAGAGATCTCACTTGATTTTACAATGGCAGAGAATCTAGTTCTCTCTTGTGTCCCAAAGCCAGGTGACGATGCCCCCAAAATGAAGAGATATGGAGTTCAAGAAAAAGCCTATCTATATTATCTCAGATTCCCAATGATTAGCCTATTTCCCATTTGCTTCAGTGGCTTAGATAAAGGTACAGAGCCAAATCAATTAAACAAGTATTTATTAACACTTACTATGTGCTAGAAATATAAGGATAAAAAAAGAAAGAACAAATAATAGTTCCTGTCCTCAAGAAACTTACATTCTCCTTGAGGAATTTACATTCTACTGGGCAACCTAGATAGCATGCTTATCCAATTTGCTAATGAGACTCAGCTAAGGAGGATACATAATTTATTCATGAAATGGCAGTTGGGATCCAAGAGATCTTGATAGGGTAGAACCCTGGACCACATCTAATGACTTTATTTAATCAAGATCAAATTTTACAATTGTGTTCAAGAAGCACAGTGAGGAGATCTGATGAGATAACAATTCAAGTGGAAAAAAAAACTGAGAATGTTAATCAATAAACATTTATTAAGCATCTGCTATGTGTTAGGCACTGCCCTAAGTACTAAGGATACAAAGAAAGGCAAAAGCTAGTTCCTGGCCTCAAGGTGCTCACACTTTGATATTGTGGGTCTGCAAACTCAATGTATGATATGGCAGTCACCAATGTTAATTAGCTACATGGCTGAATTCAACAAGACATAATATTCTGAACTCAGAAGGCAACAGCCCCATTGTCTTCTGGTAAGAGCACATGTAGAGTGTTGTTTTCAGTTCTAGGCACTACATTTTAGGAAAGACATTGATTAGCTATAGAGTACCCAGATAAGAATGGTAAAAATGGCAGACAGCCTTGCCATATAGCTATCGATTTAAGCAACTGCAAGTATTGCTTAGAGAACACTTGGAAATTTCTGGAACACACTCAGAAGAAACATCATTGTTTCATTAAGTATTTAGAGGATTTTCATGTGGAAGGGGGTTTAGATTTGTTCTACTTGGACCCAGAGAACCAAACTTGGAGCAATGATTGGCAGTTGAAGGAAGTAAATTTTAGTCTTGACATAAGAAAAATTTCCTAATAATTGGAGTCATCCAAAAGTGAAATATGCTGCCTCTGAAGATGATAGCTTTTTTCGAAGATCTTTTAGCAAAGATTGGGTGGATATTTACTAGGTAGATTGTTGGTGGGAATCTTACTCAGGTGAAGTTGGACGTCCTGGCCACTGGGGTCCCTTTCAACTCTGGAATTCTATGACTTTGTTAAAGGTATTTATTAGGCATTAAATATTGAGTGCTGGAAACTATAAGGAATATAAATGAAGTGTGAGACAGTCCCTGACATCAGTTTACAATCTTGTTTGAAGAGATAAAATAGAGGAATGTGAAACAATTAAAGAGAAATAGAGGACAAAGACATGATTGAGATTCTAAAATGGATGTCATAGACCAGTGCTATAAATGTTCAAAGATAGAAGAGACAAACGAAGATGAAAATGGTCAAAAATAATCTCATGGAGAAGATAAGGCCGTATCTAGAACTTCAAAGATAAATAAGGTCTAAAAAGGTAAATATGGAGGAAAAAAGCATTCCATGTAATGGAAAATCATGACCAAAGGCACAGAGAATAATGTGAGTGAAAGATTAGCACAGCAAGAGCAATGGGTTTATCCTGATTAATACTGGCACATAAGTTCATATAGGTAGGGTGCCCCTCCCCCAAATAGCCAGTCTTTTGTCAGAACTAGTAGTGTGTCCCTAGTTATTTTTAACAGCTTTACATTATCTAGGTTATTTATGCTTCTAAAGATGTTCTTTTTGGATCACTTGCCACATAGGCAATGGTAGGAAGAATGGTGTGATTTCTGTTAATGCATATTCAATTTGATTACACACATATTTAAGAATGCTTACTATGTGCAAGATACTATGCTAGACACTGGGGATGCTTTAATGCCTTGATGACTATCTGAACCTCTGTCAGTAATCCATCCAGTGAGCAGATCACAACCAACCCATGCCTTCTCATCTTTTACATGCTATAAGAATCCCTCAGAAGTGGAGCACCTTTTCTCTAGATCAATGGAAACTGCATAGGTACAAATGGAGAACTTGAGTTATCAGTTATTCCTTAATCTCAACAAATGACTAGCCCACCTTATTTTCTAAGTATCATTTATAATGCTTCTCTGGCACAACTCTTAACTGGTGATATATAGCATTCAACTCATGCAGAACAAGTTTCTCTCTATTGTGGCATTCCACAATTTACAGCTATATTATATCACCAGAAAAGTTTTTAAAATGGCCTTTTAGGGAGAAATATGAAGTCCTTAAAAATTGCTCAATTTCCCAAAAGCAATTCAGCTCACTCTAGTGCTCCTGCTCAATTCTGGACCCAAGTCTATTGTCTATCTGCAATGTCTGTACGATATATACTGATAGACAAATTATATGAGATAACCATACACATTACAGTTTGATGATGATCACTCCTTCATCCACTTGGTTTCTCCTGTGTGAATTGTCAGACTAAATTTTGTGATTATGGATATCATTTGGAATATTCTGCAGTGTTCCAGAGTGTGATGTCATCAGCAGATTTTTATCCACAAATAAAAATTTCATGGGAGATTTTACTATCTATGGAATATTTCTGTAATTTAGACTTTGCATTGCCCATACTTCAAAAGTGTGTGTGGGTGGAGGGAGGAGACATCTAGTTAGACTATATCTCCTTGACTTATGCCTCATTTGCTATCAATCCGAGAGTTGTCAAGCAAATTTTATTTTTTGCTTCTTCTTTCAAAGAGTTTATACGATTTTAACGTACATAAAAGACATTTTTTCCTACTAAAAATATTTTTATAAACTAAGCAAAAGGGTATATTACATTGTCTGAACCTTTAGTCAGTTGTGTGTGACTATTACAGTGTGATAGTGTATAGAATATTATTTCTAAAAGCCTGCATGTTTGCTTCTCCTATCTTCAAGGGTTCCCTTAATTCTTTAGTGGATTATTCTTGTAATGATTTTATAAAAATGGAAAAGTAGGCATCTGAGCCAGCAGTCACTACAGTTTTCTGGATCATCTTTTTTTAAATTATTTTTTGGCAGTCATACCACCACCTGCAATTTTTTAAACAAAAATTTGGTGTCTTACTATATTCAGATAACTTGATAATTTATCCCTCAACACCTTAAAAATTGTATCACCACAACAAGGGTCTTCTCTATGTTCATATAGAATACAAGCAAGCTGTTTGTTTCTTTTTTGTTGTCTTTAGTGCAATCTCTACATCCTCAGGAAGTAAATTTGGGACCATGATGCTTGAGTCTATGTTTGATAGATATATTATCACCGGTGGGGGGGGGAATTTATACATAGTTATCTTGAGCAATGTTTTACATCCTTCCATTGTTGTCCTCCTTTCTTCTTTAAATGTTTTCAAGCTGATCTAATTTGTGTCTCTTGTAAATTTTGTTTTTAAATTATCCTCATCTTATACACACACACACACACACACACACACACACACACACAAAATTTCTTGCTGTTTTAGGAGAAAACGCTATTCTTCTAATATCCACCTTTATGATATTTATCCACGAGTATATATTCTAAAAGGGTGTTTCTCTCAGCTCCCATATCTTTCCTTTTACCAAGGGTATCAGGTATTTGCTGACTAAAGTTGTTTACTGATTTATATATATGTGTATATATATATATACACATATACATATACATACATACATATATATATATATATCTCCTTGGTATGATCATTGGTTCACATTGACTAAATTCCCTAAGGAAATAAGAATGGTCTGATGGTCTGTCCTAGTAGCTGTTCTTTTATCTATTTCCCAAATAACTTATTTAAATACATTGATGTTTTTTTAATTGCATGCCATATTTAAATTTTCATCCTTCTAATTTGGTATAGATTCTGATCTTTGCTCTAACCAGGGATAAGAGGATTAGGGCGCTCTGCAAGAGTAGGAAGGAACATATGAGTTGAACCTTGGAGGAAGACAGAGCTTCTAATATATTGAAGTAAGAAAAGAGTATATTCTAAACAATGGTATATTTATAGAGAGTTGATTAAAATATGATTCTGACATTGGTGACCTATTATTTATGATTTCTTAAGATATGATTAATTTCACCATATAAGTTTGTGAAATAGGGGCAGTTAGGTGGCACAGTGAGTAGAGCACAGGCCCTAGAGTCAGGAGAACCTGAGTTCAAATGCAATCTCATCTACTTGACTCACTTTACTAGCTGTGTGACCTTGGACAAGCCACTTAACCCCAATTGCCCTGCCTTCCCCCCTGAAAAAGAAAAATAAAAAGAAGTTTGTAAAATAGCTAACCAGTTTGATATATATGTGTATATATATATACATATATATATGTATACACACACACACACACACACACACACACACACACACATATGCCAGGTAGCTAACAGGCATTTAATAAAGTCTTATTTATTGACTTGAACAGAGTTCTAAAGGAAACCATACTTTCTGAGACACATAAATAAGTAGGGCATGTACTCCTTGCTCTGGAGTTAAGTAAGTCAAAGGCCTAGACACAGGAGATGGTGCATTACATATGATGAATGGTCAGAAAGTCATTGTGATTGCAACTGTAATGTCCTTTTTGGGAAATTACGTGTAATAAAACTAGAAAGGTAAGTTGGGTCCAAGAGTATCAAATGTTTGCTGACTAAAGTTGTTTTTTGATTCTCTTAATCTTCTTGGTGTGGAAGTTGGTCCATATTAATTTAACTTCATATAGAAGTTTAACTTCCTCAGGAATAGTACTATTCCTAAAGAAGAAGTAATAGTCTGTGTTAGTATCTGGTTTTGTATCCATTTCCCAAGTAGTTTATCTAAATAGGTCAGGTTGAAATTGCTTTAATCATGTGCCATATTTTTTTTTCATTTTTATTCTCCTAATCTGATATGGATTTTTATCTTTATTCTAACCAGGTATAAGATGATTAAGGTACCCTATAAAATTGAGGCATAGGAAGTAACATCTGAGCTGAACCTTGAAGGAAGATAGAAATTTTAATAAATAGAAGTGAGAAAGGAATATATTCTAAGCAATGGGGGAGTCATGTGCAACAAAACTGAAGAGGTAAGATGAGCCCAAGTTGTGAAGGATTTTAAATGCCATATTATAGAGATTATATTTGCTCCTCAAGGTAATAGGGAGTCACAAGAATTCGTAAAATAGGGGGAAAAAATGCCATGGTGGTCTCAGGTGTTTCCAATCCGAAAATGTGCCACACTAAATATTGTTTAGTGTTGGAGTGGGGCAGAGCCAAGATGGCGGCTGGAAAGCAGGGACTAGTGTGAGCTCCCAGCCGAGTCCCTTCAAAACCCTATAAAAAATGGCTCTGAACCAATTCTAGAACTGCAGAACCCACAAATCAGCAGAGGGAAGCAGGGCTCCAGCCCAGGACAGCCTGGATGGTCTCTGGGTGAGGTCTATCCTGCACGGAACTGGGAGCAGAGCAGAGCCCAGCATGGGTGGCGTGGACCAACCAGAACAAGAGCCAGGTGGAGCGTGCCTAGTGCCCTGAATCAGTGAGCTGCAGCAGTTATCAGACTTCTCAACCCACAAACACCAAAGACAACAGAGAAGGTTAGTGGGAAAAGCTGCGGGAGTGAAAGGAGTGCATGGTTCGGCTACCACCTCGGGGGAAGCGGAGGTGGGGCAGCTACAGAACTACAGCTGCAGTTGCTTCCGGCCCTAGGCCCACCTGGTGGGAGGAATTAAGTGGCTGATCAGAGCAGGAGTGAAGAGCCTGCCAAAGATCTAAGTCCAGTCTGGGTTGGGGGTTCTTGGGGAAGGAGGAGTGCTGGTGTGGCAGAGCTGGCGTATCCCCCCAAGCTTGAAACATAGTTCTCTTAACTCTACAAGCAGTCATACCCCACTGAAAAACTCAAGGGTCAAGTTAGTTGGCTGGGAACATGGCCAGGCAGCGAAAACACACCCAGATTCAGTCTCAGACTTTGGAATCTTTCTTTGGTGACAAAGAAGACCAAAACATACAGCCAGAAGAAGTCAACAAAGTCGAAGAGCCTACAACAAAAGCCTCCAAGAAAAACATGAACTGGTCCCAGGCCATGGAAGAGCTCAAAAAGGATTTGGAAAAGCAAGTTAGAGAAGTAGAGGAAAAATTGGGAAGAGAAATGAGAAGGATGCGAGAAAACCATGAAAAACAAGTCAATGACTTGCTAAAGGAGACCCAAAAAAATACTGAAAAATGCACTGAAGAAAACAACACCTTAAAAAATAAACTAACTCAAATGGCAAAAGAACTCCAAAAAGCCAATGAGGAGAAGAATGCCTTGAAGGGCAGAATCAGCCAAATGGAAAAGGAGGTCCAAAACACCACTGAAGAAAATACTACCTTAAAAATTAGATTCGAGCAAGAAGTGGAAGCTAGTGACTTTATGAGAAATCAAGATAATATAAAACAGAACCAAAGGAATGAAAAAATGGAAGACAATGTCAAATATCTCACTGGAAAAACCACTGACCTGGAAAATAGATCCGGGAGAGATAATTTAAAAATTATTGGACTACCTGAAAGCCATGATCAAAAAAAGAGCCTAGATATCATCTTTCAAGAAATTATCAAGGAGAACTGCCCTGATATTCTAGAGCCAGAGGGTAAAATAGAAATTGAAAGAATCTACCGATCACCTCCTCAAATAGATTCCAAAAAGAAATATCCTAGGAATATTGTCGCCAAATTCCAGAGCTCCCAGATCAAGGAGAAAATACTGCAAGCAGCCAGAAAGAAACAATTTGAGTATTGTGGAAAAACAATCAGAATAACCTCAGATCTAGCAGCTTCTACATTAAGGGATCAAAGGGCTTGGAATATGGTATTCAGGAGGTCAATGGAGCTAGGATTAAAACCAAGAATCACCTACCCAACAAAACTGAGTATCATGCTCCAAGGCAAAATATGGATTTTCAATAAAATAGAGGACTTTCAAGACCAGAGCTGAATAGAAAATTTGACTTTCAAACACAAGAATCAAGAGAACCATGAAAAGGTAATCAAGAAAAAGAACAAGAAAAAGAAATTGCAAGGGACTTACTAAAGTTGAACTGTTTTGTTTACATTCCTACATGGAAAGATAATGTGTATGATTCATGAGACCTCAGTATTAGGGTAGCTGAAGGGAATATGCATATATATAAATATATCTTTATGTATATATATATGTATATGTGAGTGTGTATGGATGTATATACGTATGTGTGTATATATATGTATATATATATACATATATACATATATATATATATATATAGAGAGAGAGAGAGAGAGAGAGAGAGAGAGAGAGAGAGAGAGAGCAGGCACAGGGTGAGTTGAAGATGAAGGGAAGATATCTAAAAGAAATAAAAGAAAATTAAGCGATGAGAGAGGAATATACTGAGAGAGGGAGATAGGGAGAGATAGAATGGAGTAAATTATCTCTCATAAAAGTGGCAAGAAAAAGCAGTTCTGTAGGAAGAGAAGAGAAGGCAGGTGAGGGGGATTGAGTGAATCTTGCTCTCATCAGATTTGACCTGAGGAGGATATACCATACATACTCAATTGGGTATCTTACCCCACAGGGAAAAAGGAGGAAGAAAATAAAAAAAGAGGAGGGGATGATAGAAGGGAGGGCAGATGGGGGTGGAGGTAATCAAAAACAAACACTTTCAAAAGGGGACAGGGTCAAGGGAGAAAATTCAATAAAGGGGGATAGGTTAGGAAGGAGCAAAATATAGTGAGTCTTTCGCAACATGAGTATTGTGGAAGGGTTATACATAATGATACGCATGTGGCCTATGTTGAATTGCTTGACTTCTTAGGGAGGGTGGGTGGAAAGGGAAGAGGGAAGACAATTTGGAACTCAAAGTTTTAAAAACAGATGTTCAAAAACAGAAACAAAGTTTTTGCATGCAAATAGAAAATAAGACACACAGGCAATGGGGGGTAGAAATTTATCTTGCCCTACAAGAAAGGAAAAGAAAAGGGGATGGGAGGGCAGTGGGGTGACAGAAGGGAGGGCTGCCTGGGGAACAGGGCAACCAGAATATACATCATCTTGGAGTGGTGGGGAGGGTAGAAATGGGGAGAAATTTGTAATTCAAACTCTTGTGCAAATCAATGCTGAAAACTAAATATGTTAAATAAATAAGTAAACAAATAAATATTGTTTAGTGTTTTAGAAAAAAAAAACTATTATCTTTTTCTTGCCTTAAGAGAAAGTTATAATATGGTCATCATGCCCCATAATGTAGGACTGTTTTCATGAAAAGTAACTGCTTTTACTTGCCTTCCCATTCTTTATTTCAGTAGCTTCTTCCCCTTTTGAGGTAGCCAATACCTCTTTTATTCCTTAAGATTACTGCAGTTCTCCCATTTAGGTCTGCTCCTTCTCCCTTGGGTAAGGCCATAAGTTCCAAGTCTTTTTTTGAGCTATACTTTCCCCTGCCCTCCTGTCCATAAAATCTCCCTTATTTTGTATCCCATTCCCTGTAACATATGGTTGAAGTTATTGTAGGCAGATGGGTACAGTATGACCAGCTAAGGCCTTGCCACTGTGAGGGAGCTCAGAGGGCATCCAGCAGTTTGTACCAAGGCATGGCTCTACTGAGGACCCAGGTATATCAAGTAGCTTGTTATGGGGAAAGCAGGAGCTTAGTACAGGTTTTCTAGCAGAGGAGGGCCAGGAAACATTAACACAAAAATTCAGCTGGGATCAAACATGAATAATTTCATTAAACATGAACTAGGTATGGAATTATCAGAGCTAAATGTGCATGCTCTGAGCTACATGACCTATAAGCAGCTGGTCTGCACCTCTGTTAATCCTCTAGACCTGTGTAGGTAATAAATCAGGATGGAAGGAAATATTTAGGGGCATGTAAGTTCACCTATGACTCATAAATCCCACTGTTCAGTGGACTGCCTACTCTGCCTATACATAAGGCTAGCCCAAGGGTAAGACCAACATAGAGTCTGAGAGAAAAGAGTCAATATTTCTTCTACTATAAACTTTTTAGTTTCTCTGTTTCTTTCCCTTGCATCAAGAGATTCTCTTGTTTCTAGGGCCTGTTACCAGACGAAAAGACCAAACAGGAAAAAGAAAGAGCTCTATATTGTCAATTTTGGCTTATGTGACAAACTGAGGAATTTGACTTAATTCACAAATTATTTATTAGGTTTCACTGGATTTGTAGGTATAAAATGCAGTTATTTCTTAATTACGCATATAATTCTTTTTTTTCCCATACAGCTGCCAAATTGACTTAGGTTTAACTTTGTTTTTTACTAATTTTTTTAAAGCAATAACTCTCTATTTCTTCTAGGTTAAAATAGAAACACCTCAACTTGGCCAATAAAACCTAATCTGACTTCAGTCATGAAGACAACATTAAGATGTAATATCTTTCATTGTCCTCCTTATGGCTTCAGCCTACTACAATCCGATTAAGTCTCTAGGATCAGAAGGATTCAGGGGAAAATGGGTTGAGGGAATAGTAGAGCTGGAAGAGATCTTCAATGTCATATAGTCCAACTTCCTTTTTTTCAGTAGAGGAAACTGAAGTTAAATGACTTGGCTGAGAGCATACTAATAGTAAGTGTCGGAACTGGGATTTGAATCCAGGTCCCTTGACTCCAATTTTAGGACTCTTTCTACTGTACCATGCTGTTTCTCATCCAAGGGAAGCATGTATAGTCCTTTTATACACCCATCAAATAGGAATTTTTTTTAAGGAGGCTGGGGATTCTAGGGCTGAGCTTTCTACTCCATCAGACGGTGGATATTGATGTAGCGGTCCTGATAACTGTCAAGTTTCATCACCACTGCTATTGACTGGTTTGGATCTCAACATGAGCCATGCTCTTCTCACCCCTGGAGACTTCAACCCTTGAAGATTCTTTATCTCTCAAAGATCAACACAGTGAACAGTGGTATGACCAGGTATCCTGACTCAGCACCTTTCATAGTCTTTGGAGAGGCAAGTTTTGTACTCTCAACATTCTGCTTTCCTCAGGATGGGGCATGGCCAGGGGACTAAGTACTTAAAACTTTCCACCCCTAATCATTTGCAGGAGGGGAGGAAAGAAACTTAGGAGGTTTGCCTGAGCTTGAGAAAAGCTTGCTGTTAACATATTTTACTGATTTTTACTCTGTTTTTCTAAAGTATTTTATCCATTTTCACCAATAACATATGAAGTCTTGAAATTGATTATAAAAAGCCTGGGTATTTTGAATAAGAAATTCCAAGGGGTTGAGACTCCTGAGAATTAATTTGAGTAGACTGAACCCAAAATTGGCTTTAAAATATGAGAAGTAGTTGGAGTTTGGGTGAGGAAAGTGGTGCAATATTTTTCATTGTCCTCCATGTGGCAGATACTCACAGGTTACTAAGTTGACTAATTTACCTGTGTACCATAGTGGATAGAAGGAAAACATGGGGTTAATTGCAGCTTCTAACATGCACTGACTGTGACTGTGGGTAGATAGCTCACCTAGCTCACAGTGCCACTCTGTAAAACTTTTAGTTACAGATGAGTTCCTGATTGCCTGGAGGGAATTTCCACACAGGGAGTTCCCCACATGGATGAAATCACCCTGCCGTACCTTAATGGTCTACTGGAGTTGCAAATAAGCAGCAAAAATGGACAAAAATCAGACCACTGAAAGGAGGAGGAAGAGAAGTAAGGGGCCCAAGTGCTCCCTAAACTGGACTATGCCTCACACATTAAGCCAGAGTTGGCTAGAGCTCTCTTTCTCCTTTTGAATCTTTGGGGACTGAACATCTCTAGTGTTTTATCATCTCTGCACAATTCCACAACAGCCAGCCAAGTGCTGAAGACTTCTTAGATTTGGAAAATGAATCCATATTTCTAATACCAGTCCTTTTTTCCCCCCCTTCAACCTATTTGTAAATGATTTATTATAGTAGCAAGTCCGATGGTGATAAGATAATGCTTTTTAGAGGTCATTAAAGAGTTTGGAGAAAGTTGCTCCAAAGATAGCAGCCTTCCATTGTCAGCTCGATAAGGCAACTTAACAATTTATGTCAAAGTTTGCAAAATGTGTTTGTCTGATAAACAGTCTACTCTGTGGGCATCAATCATACTTCTTTTCCATAGCGTGTTGTATTTTTCATGAAGTGAACTTTAGTGACTTTGCCCATCTACAGGAGTTTAATATTGAAGCATTCGAAAGAGAGCTCCGGGCTTGCAGTACACAGGCCTTCATTTAGGGTTTCATTGTGTGTCAGTCACAATGGAGGACTTTGTTCCCACTGGACTGAAGGAGCCTGGATGGCATGGCTGGGAAGGACAGATCATTACAATGGCTATCATTGAGGGGAATTCTACAGTTCCAAAGGGAAGGCAAGAGAAGGAAGAAATGCCCATATCTGGATGCACCTCCACGCTGATGATGTATCCATTTTCCAATCCAATGAGAATGAAGGGGAAAAGAAAAGAGTGGATGAACTGGGACTTGTGTGCAAAGGTAAATGATAATTTGTGAACAAGCTAGTTAAGAAGTGTTGGAGACAATGTGTGTAGGGGAAGACAATATCCCTGGGGGTCTCAGAGTTAGTATTTTCACTGCATTCACTAAGTAACCAAGAAATATGGACAGATTGGTAGTTAGAAAGACAGCACCTTCAGATATGATAACATGAGCAAAAGAATGATGGTTAGAAAAAATAAGTTTATTTTCAATCAGCTGATCAATTAATTGAAATTGATTAGAGCTAGCTATATGTCAGCTCTTGTTCTAAGCTTGGGGCAATACAAAGAAAGACAAGAATTGTCTCTGTCCTTAAGGAATTCAGTCTAACGGGGGAGACAATATGTAAATAACTATTTACATAAAGGATACATACTAAATGTACATACAAGATACATACTAGAATGGATAGAAGTTAGTAGGTATTTTGGTCAAACACTCAATAAAGGCTTGTTGATTGGTCTCTCCATCCTTGGACCTGCGAATCATTGGTTTATCTATTGATCATGTGATATTGGACAACCTCTTGAAGGCTATTTGTTATTTCTTCAAAATAACAGGTAATCTTTACATGGGATTTTAAGTTTTGCAAAATACTTTACATATATTATCTCATTTGAGCCTCACAATGACCTTATGACATAAGTGTTACTATTATTCACAATCTACAGATAAAGAAGGGAAGTCAAGCCGAAAGAAATTAAGAGACTTATTCAGAGTCAAACAGCCAATACATGTCTAAGGCAGGATTCAAACTGGGATCTTCCTGACTCCAAACCTGGCATTTTATTGTCTATATCAAACTGCTTCTCACATATATAATGGGATTAATAGTACCTCCCCTACTATTTACTGAGCTCAATAAGACACATAAGATGGTTTATTTGTGATGGGCAAATAGTCACAAAAATAGACATTATTGTAATCCTATGTTGGCTGTAACAAAAGACTTATTTTGAGTGTATTAGGGGGAATTAGGAGTTGGCAGCAGATAGAGGCCTGGGACTAGAGCCAGGAAGATCTGAGTATGACCTTGGTTGAGTCATTTAACCTCATCATTGTTCAGTCTTTCACTTGTGTCCAACCCTCGGTGACACCATGGTCTATAGCACACCAATACTGTTCATGGGGATTTCTTGGCAAAGACAATGGAGTGGTTTGTCATTTCCTTCCCTGGTGGATTAAGGCAAACAGAGGTTAAGCGACTTGGTAGGTAGGTATCTGAGGCTGGATTTGAACTCAGACTTCCTGACTCCAGGAACACTGAACCACCTAGCTGCCCACTTAACCTCAATCTGCCTCAATCTCAATCTCAGCTGTAAAATGGAGATGATGATAGTGTCTACCAGTCATAGTTTTTGTAAGAAGAAATAATAAAGTGTTTAGGACAGTGCTTAGCCTGGCACATAGTAGGCACTTAATAAATGTTTGTTTCCTTCCCTTTTGTCCTTCAATTTAGAACACTCACATATACATACATGTAGGTATGTATATGCACACCCCAAGCCCCAGGCCCTCCAAAAATCTCTTTTTTGCAAACCCCAAATCTAACTATTTTAACAAGAATTTTCTGTAACATAGATAAATCACTTTTCAAAATTGCTACAAGCCGAAAGGAGATTTCTGAGCTTCAGGCAAGGGCCCATAAGTGCTTCCATATACAAATTCTGTAAAAATCAAGTGACATTACTAGAAGTATTAATTAATTGGACTGTATCCATCAGAGTTAACACCATTGGAAAGCCATTACCATCCTCAACACCCAAAGTTATAAGTTCTCAGAGGGCTGGGGCTCCCTCCATAGCACCTAGCAGGGTAGTTCTGTCAGGCAGTGGAGAAAATGATTGTCCAATTTGGAAACCTGAGCCACTTCTGGGAAATGCTGGGGGCTGTGTTATAATGAAAATACCAATCCATATTAGCCATGGTTGCCATAAGCAAAAATCTGAATATCTAGCCAAACCTACTTAAGGTTTGTGTAGTAAACCCACATTCCTAATTTTATTAGGGATGTGCCAAGTTAAGCACTTTGCTGGCCTTTGGACAGATTTATAGCTTGACTTTACTGAATTACTGGTGACTGACAAGAGGACATTGTTTTATAGGATGCTATTTAAATTAAAAAAAAAACCTGCAGGGTGTTTCTGTAATGTTGTCACTTCAAGTCCAAACTGGAGAAAAAAGAAAAAGAAATGCGTATTAAGGAGAAATCTTCATTAGCTTTTATGAGTTTAATCTCATTCAGTCAAGAGCTTCCTTATAAGGAAAAGATATTTTAATGTACAGAGACAACCTCATTTTTGTTCCAGGTTTTAGTATAAAAACAATCTCCTAACCTCAGAGTAGCAACAGCAAGAAAAGGCAAAACCCATCTTCTTTTCCATTTGACTGTGAGTGTCTAGATGTAAGAACTGGGAGAGGAGGAGGAAGGAGCTGGGATGCTTCTCATTTTCTTGCAAATGGAGCTTCCTTCAATTATTAGCCTTCTTTTAATTCCCTCTCTCTTTTAATTCCCACCCCATCACCCTTTCCATTGCCATGTTACCAACGCTACTTATTGCCTGGAGTCTATTTCATCACCCACAGGAAGTGAACCAGCCCTCTGGGTTTTCACATATAAAGTAATCTACTATTGGCTGAAGAAGGCTGATTATGCTCCCGTTGGCTTCTAGTAGGTCTGGGAAGTTGTTGACTGACTATATTAACAGCTAAATGAACAGAATACCAGAAAGAAGGACTTTGTTACTGCAGGGCCAAGACTCCTTGAGAAGCTCAACCTTGGTCCTTCGCCTGAATGTCTAATTCATTTATTCAATTCCTGACTAGTCTCCCTTTTCTCATTTAGAAAGAAAGGTCCCTGAAGGCGACCATTCCTTCTGCAACCAAAGTTAACCCTAACCTGAACACATAATGAGTCAATCCTTGAGGCTATAGCTTTTCCACTCTCATTTAGTTGGCTAGGATCTTATCATCACAGTTCACTCACATATCATTGGAATGTGTAAATAGCTTTAATATTCCCTTGGATTGATCAGATTAATGCGGGTAGTCTCTCCAAAGATGCAGATTGCTTCTTTGTGGTTCCCGTGCCTTTGCTCTTGGTGCTCCACCCAGTGTCTTGGGGCTTTTTCAAGTCTTCCTATCTTTGTAATGATACCATTGGTTTTCCTTTGATCTCACTCACTCATATATTTCTTGGATGATGTATGTTTTCTTCTTCTTCTGCACAAGTTCTGTTGAAATGGAAAATATGTTTCAATGTTGCTTTTAGGTCTCATCTTTACAGCTACTTTAGGAGTTTGGGGCTAATGCAAGAGTTGACCAAGCATGAATCCTACCTAGAGATGCTCCAGAAAAGGATGCATGATTTGTCATTGTTTTTCTCTAATGAGATAAGGCTCGACATGTCAAGGATTCATAATTTCGTCTATTTTGGTAGACCTCCAAATGTAGAACATAGAGCCCCTCCACCTTAGTCATAGTCATTGTTAGGGGCTAAAACAAACAAACGAACAAAAACAAAAACAACTCTACCTGGTCACCTGGTGTGGAGCCGTTTTCGGATGGGTCTCTATAAACTTGAGTAGGGTAAACCTCAGAGTACATACAGATAGTCCGTGACCAGATATGTACTTGAAACCTTCAATTTAGTAGGACCGGACAGAGTTTGCAGTTCATTAATGTAGACTTTGAGTCAGTCATTCAAAATGCACTTACTAAGCATTTACTATCTATGGCAGGATGAGGCATTCAAAGAGAACTTCACTGGGTCCTCATTACTTCAGGGCTACATATAATTAATTATCTTAAATTAACCAATTAATGCCAATTAAGTGCCAGGTGCTGAGCTAGGGGCTGCAGATACAAAGAAAGAAATAAAATAGTCCCCGCCCTCAATGACCTTCCATCCTAAAGCAGCCAAGATATCATGTGACATATAGGACACCAACCAGAAAGGAACCATCCCCAGTGGTCCTGGATTCTTGGAGAAGATATTTCCTGGAACCTTACCAATCACCTTCTTGACAATTCTACTTTAATGAAAAAAATAAATCAAATTCTGATCCTAGATTTTCTTGCACATGTGTCTGACAGTCTTTTCCTTTGACCTAAGGACAACTTCGACTTAGAGGAGTGCCCAGCCTCCAGAACTGGGAACCTAATTCATATTTTTTTTTTTGCTGGCCCCATTTTCTGATTGGCATGGGCCAGAGCAGGTTTTGAATCAAGGTGTATGGAAGGTATTCTCGAAATTCTGTCTCTACATCTCATGACCCCCTTTCCACCTTTATTCCACCCTAGACCCCAAGATTAATATTCTAAAAGGTTTCATCAAGAGTTCACAGGAAATTTAGAAAGGAATGCTACTCTGGTATAGATTAGGGAACTGATGGTACCCTGGCACTAAAGAACATGATCTGAAGGCGTTGTCTAGGATTTTCATTATGATCTTTTTTATGTCAAGAATGTGACTTCTTATGATTTGCCTCATTTATTGAGACTCTGTGTCATATGTACTGACCCTAAGCAAAAGTTTGCACCCCAGTTAGAGATAACCACTCCTTCTGCCTCTTTTAATATTTTGGTTTTCATCTTCCTTTTTTCTTCCAAGTCTTATATAGCAGATTAGCTGGCCATTTCTTTCATCTGTCCCATTAAATTTGTTCTTTGCTTTTTGTAGCCTGGAGAAAGTCACATGGATGTGATGTCACCTCTAATCCCATTTTCCATTTGTATACTGGATTTTGCTAACCACTTTTTAAATAAAAATATAGTGCGATTTCGAATGTACTAAGGAGTTCCAGGGATAACCATATAATTTCAAAACGATACTGATTTTGTTTATATGCGGCATAATCTTTTACAATCTTTAGTCTTTATTTGAAGCATTGCAAAGTGGATTTTTATGAAAGGTATTATAAAGGACTCCTTGTTTCTTCATAACAGATTCGAACGTTAGCTGATCAGAGTTCAGATAAATAGTCTTTACTCTCCATTAAAATATTAAAAAGCCTTTGGTAAGAAACCAGCATAAAGATCCCTCATTCTTGTTTAATGAACACTTGTTGGCAAGCATAACACTTTAATAGCTTTGCAGAATGAATTTTCTGCAAGCATCCTCCATTTCCCTGTCAGACACTTGTCCAGGTGCTGGGAATTTATTGGGGGAAGCATATTTTTACTCATTAGTTTTGTATTTGATTACAGAACAGTAAAATATGAACCACCAAGTCCCCGAGGCATAGCTGTGTACATTGAGGTTAGTAATTGCGTGTCATCGTGTTTTCCATTGGAATTTATATGGACAGAGAGGATAGGTGCTTCTTAAGTAGGTTTAAAAGCAAAGCAAATTTGTATTTAATCTGTTTTTGCAGGCATATTTTCCCTAATGGAGAAAAGGTTAGGCCATATCATATATTTTAAACACAATTTTAATTTATTTTTTCTCCTGTCTTTTTTTTCCTCTTTCAGAGTTGAAGCATATCAGATTTTCTTGCTAACCACCAGTGGGGGAAAAATTCTCTTGAAGGATAATAAGAAATAAAGGCTGTTGAAAAGGTTTATTCTGCCCTGTTCCATCACACACAATGGAAAGGGGTATGTACCTGGGTAGACAAGGTTCACTATTTAAACCAGGAAATTACATATAAATTTCTAAGATATACATTCGATAAATTTATTTTCCCCCTGCACACACAAGAGTATTTTCCTTAAAATAAGTTAAATATAAGGCGACTCAGTTATGTTGGCGATGGTGGTTTTTCCTGGTATGTTTACAAAGAGAAATTCCCACTTCTATGTTTTGCATTATCAAAAAAAAAGGGTGTGCTAAAAATGTGATCTTCTTCTGGACTGTTTTGTGCTTAAACAGTGCCAATCATGCTGTGCTTTTTTCTCTAAAAAGTGCACATAAACGCAACTTCCAAAACAGAATCTAATGAGGTCCTTAATAGTCACAAAACTGGCACATTTGATAATTAATGTTCCTTACTGAATTTGTGCTGATGCAGCAGAGTTTTAAACAGGGAAACAAGTTATCTGATCACATACTTGAGCTACTAGTTAAAATCTGGAGAAAAAAAAATTACTTTGGCAAAGTTACTGAAAAATACAATAAGGGAAGAGGGTGGGACATCTACCAGGATGGGGGAGTTTATTCTTTGAATAAACAAAGAAGTTGGGAAGGACATGGATGGAAGAGGATAAATTTCTCTAGTTAATAGGATTTTTTCCTTAATGTAATTTCATCAAATAGGTTACTCCCTCCACCAAGCCCATGATAACTATGACTTAGCAAGTAAGTCCTAGGAGACTAATGGGAAGATCATTAAATCTGGAGTCAGATCATTTTTGTTCAGTGATTTTCAGTCATATCTGAGTCTTGGTGAGCCCATGTGGGGTTTTCTTGGCAGAGATACTGAAGTGGCTTGCCATTTCTTCCTCTAGCTCATTTTACCGATGAGGAAACCGAAGCAGAGTAAAGTGACTTGCCCAGGGTCACACAGCTAGTAGGTGTCTGAGGCCAGATTTAAACTCCAGAAAATGAGTCTTGCTGACTTCACTGTGCCAGCTAGCTGCCCCTGTGTTCAGAAGCACCAGGTTCAACTCCCAAATCCAATTCTTACTGCCCCTGTGATCTGTGGCGAGTCACTGAAACTCACCAGGCCTTGGGTTCCTGATCTGAACAATGGAGAGTTTGGATAAGATGGGCTTTTGAGGCCCCTTTCAGCTCAAGATCTAGGATAATATGACTTCCCTTATGCCATGAGAAGTGAAGTGACATGGTCAGGATCACCTAGCTAGTTCATGCCAAGGCAGGATTTGAACACAGTTGTTCCAATCCCTTTCGTTCCATTCCATCACCTCTCAATAGGATCATAGATGAAGAATTGGAAAATACCTTAAATGTGGGTCTAATTGAACCTGCTTATTTTACAGATTAAGTAGACTGAGTCTGAGTGATTAAGTGACTTGTGCCAGATCTTACAGATAGTAATTAGCAGAACCAGGATTTGAACAAAGGTCCTTTAATTCTAAATTTGAAGTCTTTCCACTGTGCCACATTGTTCCTCCCTGTTTTAATAATGTCTTTGTATAGATTTATAAAGTATTTTATGGTAAATACAGTTTCACGTTTTTCTTTTCTTATCCTAAGTTCGTTTTTGAAAATACGTTGAATTATTATCTGGAATAGCAAACCATTAGTCTTGTTTACTCCACAAAGGAGGAAGAATGTAAGGACAAGAATTGGTAAACTTCTGTTGGGTGAAAAGAAATTCCCCTTCAAACTGAAGAGCAGTGTGGATTTCTTTGTCTATTTGTCACCATATCCCACTGACAAAAGCCATCAGGCCACAGGTTTCCAGTTACCGATGATGTCCTGATGAATCAGGGTCAAAGTAAATTCCTGGTCCCACTGCACACATGGCAAACTTACACTGGAGCCAATCTAGACCTGAGTTCTAGTCTAGACAAAAAAAGTTCCCTACATAATAGAAGCCCATGATGCCAGTAGAGTTGAGTGTAGCAGGATCTCAGAATTACAGAACAGTACCAGTCCTGGCTGTCTCTTCATGGTCCCATTTGTGGTTTTCTTGGCAGAGATACTGGAATGGTTTGCCATTGCTTCTCCAGCTCATTTTACAGGTGAGGAAACTGAGGTGAAGAAGGTCAAATGATTACCCAGAGTCACACTAGTAAGTGTCTGAGGCCGGATTTGAACTCTCAAAGATAAGTTTACCTGACTCCAGGCCCTGCACTCTGTTCACTATGGTACCACTTAGCCGCCCAGTTCACATATGAACAAGAAGCCCTAAGCTATTTGAATTTCACTTCAGAGTGGGGAACTCCATCACCCAAATATGTAGGAACTATGACTTAGCAGATGAGTCCTCTGGAGACTAATAGAAAAGTACTGACTCTGGAGTCAGAAGATCCAGGTTCAAATTCTTCCTCAGATTAGCATAGACATTTGAGCGAGTCGAATGAAATTTTGCTGTATAAGCAGCCCACAGAAACTGATTTCCCTTTGCCTCTCCCCTAATCACTAAAATCAAAATGAGGATTGCATTTATGGATGTAATTTCCAGCTCTAACATTATTTTTGAGGTACTGATGCTTTGGGCTCAATATTTCAAGACTTGGTTGCGTAAAAGCAGATAGGTGATGCGGTAGACAGAACACCAGGACTGGAGTTAGGAAGACTTGCATTCAAATCCTGCTTCAGACACTTAGTAGCTGCATGACCCTGGGCAAAAACTCTGTCTGGCTCAGTTTCCCCAATTGTAAAGGAGGGATAACAATAGTACTTTACTCATAGGGTTGTAGTGAAGAACAAATGCGATAATATTTGTAAGAGACTTACCAGAAAGCCTGGCACATAGTAGGTACTTAATAAATGCTTGTTCTCCCCACCACCATTCTTTAGGAGTTAATTTATCTAATTAAAGCAAAAATTTGGAGACAGATGAAAAAAAATATGGCCTGAAATCCTTAGTCAAATGAGGAGAGGAAAAGAGACAGAGACAGGGAAAGAGAAGGAGAGAGGGAGGGGACAACGGAGGAAGGAAGGGGAGATGAATGAAGAAAGGAAAGATAAAGGGAGTAATGGAAGAAGGGAGAGAAAGAAGAAAGGAAGGAGAGAAGGAGGAAAGAAGGGAAGAAGGATGAGACAATGGGAGAAAGAAAGAAAGAAAGGAAGAAAAGGAAAGAAAGGAGGAAGGGAGAAGAGGGAGAGGGAAGGGAGGAAGCAAGGAAGAAGGGAAAGAAGGAGGGAGGGAGAAAGGAAGGAAGGAAGGAGTGAAAGAGGGAAAGAAGGAAGGAGGGAAGGAAGGAAGGAAGAAAGGAAGGAAGGAAGGAAGGAAGGAAGGAAGGAAGGAAGGAAAGAAGGCAAAATTAAAGAGGTGGGGACTTGAAAACAAAGGTTGAAGAGCATCCACTTTTTGTTCTGTTTTATTTTGTAAATTGCATCAATGTTTTATGGAGGTTACATCGTGTAATACTTCTGTTTGTAAATTCCCATTTATTTCAATCAAGATGTTCATATGAAGCATAGTGTGCATTGCGTAGCTGAGATTTAAGGGGATTTGAGGGACACAGAGGAGCTAAAAGATAATGGGAGACCCACAAGGGAAGTTAGAGATGAAGAGAGAGGCTGCTCAAGGATAGAAGAGATGAGGGGGGAGCTTCAGGCAGATCAATATGGTACAAGAGGAAGTGACAGAGGATGACAATTGCATGGGAGAGAGGATTAGACAAGAGAGTGGAGAAGAGATGGAATTGGATATCTCCAGGACATCTCCACGGGCAGATTGGGACTGGATGGAAGGTATAGAACGAGTCAAGTAGAGACGACCAGCTCATGGGACAACAAAGAATCTTAGAAATTGGAGAAGGAACGTGTCTGGCAACTCATTGAGCTCGTCTTCTCTCAGGAAAGAGAGGTGCATGCTCTGCAATCTCAGAAGGGCACCTAACACACGGCACTTCTTCCATACTGCCGGCACTCATAACATGTCTATTTAGTGGATAGCTATTCTGTATTTCAGGATTATGTCAACAAACAGCATTCATTAAGTTCCTTCTGTGTGGCAAACACTGTGCTAAGTGCTAGGAATTCAAAGAATCCATGGAACATGGGGATGCTTGAGTGTCAAGTTTAGGAAAGCATGAGTCTGTCCCAGTCTCCAAAGGAACGGGCTGAAGGCTGGGACCTCCAGGAGGTTCCTTACAATATTTAGCTCTGTATTAGTGTCCCTTATTTGTTTAACACACAATTTGATTTGTAGCTCATTATGTAAACTACAGATAAAGTTGTTTATAATATTTTTCTATTGGTGGTCTGTCCTATCGGAGAGTTCACATATTTATCAGTTGTCTAAGAACACACACATGTTGTTTACTATATCATATCATACGACTACTTATCTTATTGTTGAAAAAACAACTTAAAACAACTCAATCACAAAATGGAGACTTAAAACAAAATGGAGTCAGCTATGCTAAATTGACAAGCATTCCTACTATTTTGTTAAGGTAATAAAACTTTGTTTTTCTCACTATAGGGAGAAAATATGCAAATAACTATGTACAAACTAGATATGTGGTTGCTTGGTCTTCCAGTCATATCTACTCTCTGTGATCCCATTTGGGGTTTTCTTGGCAAAGATACTGGAATGGTTAGCCATTCCCTTCTCAAGCTCATTTTACAGATGGGAAACTGAGGCAAACAGGGTAAAGGGACTTCCTGAGGGTCAAACAGTGTCTGAGGCTAGATTTGAACTCAGGTCTTCCTGACTCTAGGCCCCGTACACTATCCATTGTGCCACCTAGCTGTCCATTCACAAACAAGATATAGAAATGATTTGGCTATAAAATAGGGTGATTCCATTTAATGAAAATTTTGTCCAAAACTTGGGGTTGAAGTCATTGGAGAGGGCTGAACAATGGCCTGATTTGCTAGGTATATTTGAATGCAGAGGCACGTGGCATAGTGATGCCACCATAGTGATTCTAGTCCTCCTAAACCACTAGCTTCCGAGCCAGGAAGAGCTAGATTCAAGCCCTACCCTTAACACATTTTGCCTTTGTGATCCTTGCAAAGTAATTTAAACTTTCAGTGTTCTAGACAATTCTCCAAGATTGTAAGTTACCGAAGAAGGTTCCAACCTATAATGGCAGAGGAAATCTCCCCATCTCAGGGTTCCCTACATCATAGGGTCAAGTCCCTCTCCCCTCTACTTAGGTACCATTTTCGAGTAGATCCGTCTGCTCTTTTCAAGAAAAACAGTTTCAATGAAAGTTGGAGGCCATGCCCTGGTACCAGGTGTCTCAACAGCCAGGGAAGGAAGGACATTCCCAGGGCTAGTCAGGATGTCAAATAATGGAGGGCTCATGTGGTCCTACCTCTCAGGGAGAGAATGACTGCCCCATGCCTTTTGCCTCACCCTTGGTCACGGGAACCTCATGTCTATCTACGAGGAAATTTAGAGATTCAAGCCAACTGAAGTCTTAGTATCCCCTTTGACCAATGGTGTGGGGCAGCAGGAAGATGCAGCTTTTGGAAACAAAGGACCCGGGTCCAAATCCAATCTCTGTTCTTGGATGTAGTCACTACGTGGCTTTGATTATATAGGCAGATAGGAGGTACCATAATGCACAGAGCCCTGGGCTGGGAGTCAGGAAGACCTGAGTGTAAATCCAGCCTCAGACACTTACTAGTTGTGTGATTCTGGGCAAGTGGCTTAACCTATACCTGCCTCAGTTTCCTCATATGAAAAGTTGGGCTAATGATAGTGCCAACCTCCCAGGGTGTTGTGAAAATAAAAGGAGTTAATGTATGTAAAAAGGAGGCAGTTAGTTGGCGCATTGGGGAGAGTGTTGGAGCTGAAGTCAGGAAAACTCATCTTCATGAGTTTAAACCTGGCTTCAGACACTTACTAGCTGTGTAACTCCAGACAAGCCATCTAACCCTGTTTGCCTCAATTTCCTTATATGTAAAATGAGCTGGAGAAAGAAATGGCAAACTACTCCAGTATCTCTGCAAAAAAAAAAAAAAGGCTCCAAATAGGGTCATGAAGAGTCAGACACAACTGAATTACAACAATAAAAAGGACCTACTATGTGCCAGGCACTATGCTAAGTGATTTTTATAATTGCCCCATTTGATCCTCACAACAGCCGTGGGATGTGAGTGCTACCATTATCCCCATTTTCCAGTTGAGGAAACAGGCAAACAGAAGTAAATTGACTTACCCAGGATCACGCAGCTGGTAAATGTCTAAAGCAGGATTTGAACTCAGGTCTTTCTGACTCCAGCCCCATCACTCTATCCAATGTGCCACCTAGCTGTAGATAAGAATAAGAACATGTTTAGCTACAAGAGAATCCAAAGTACGAATTAAAGTCTTTGTTTTATTTTGATTAATTTTTGTAGGGAGTTCCAGGTAAGGAAACTCCCTTTCCCAACATAGCTTGCTAACTACTGTACTATTTATATGGTCTTGGAGACTTGCCTGGGGCACTGAGATTTGCCTGGGGTCATACAGCCAGCACATGTCAGAGTCAAGACTTGAATCAAGGTCTTCACAACTCGGAAGTCAAATCCCTAGCCTCTCTATACCATATATATGACATACAAAGTGACACGAAGTCATTTCAAGAGGGAGAGAGTACTGACAACTGGAAAGGTCTGAATTGTGCTATGGAAAGAAAGACGGGAATTGCATGAGGGCAAATGGATGTTCCAGATATGGAGGACCACCCAACATGCGGACATGAGGGATGGAAGCTAGCAGGCCAGTTTGCCTGGAATCCAGTGAAGATTTATTTTATCATGAAGTTTAGAGAAATCAATCCATTTATTTATAGTCATAACATATACAGAGGTATAATACATGGCCCCTGGCTTCCAAATGGCTTATATTTAAAGGGGAAATAAGACACATATGACACAAGCCTGAACGGAAGGTGGTGGTGGGGACTGACATTCAGGGTGGCCATAGGTTGGACCAAGTACCTTCTATGTTCTCTTACAATTTTGAGATTCTGTGATATTGTGAAAGTCAGAAAAAAGTGACATCAAAGTGACATCATAATCAGTTTCAAAATAACAGTGTTATGACCACTCTCTCCACCTTCCTCATAGGATTATAGTGAGGCTCAAATAAGATAAACCATGCTGAGTACTAGATAAATGCTAGCTATTATTATTGTCCTTTGTTGTTCCTGTTGTTTCCATGTTTCCATACGTGATCTCTCTCCTTGTACTCTTTTCATTGGAAATCTCATGAATTCTCATGGCTTCAATGATCATTTTTATGGAAATATCTCCCTAAACTATATCTCCAATTTTGGCCCCTTTCCCACCCTACGGAGCTGAACTTACAACTAGCTTTTAGACATCTCCTCTTTGATGCACTAGAGACATCCCAAGCAGTCAGTTGATAAATTATATCAAGCACCTACTATGCGCCAGTCTCAATTCTAAGTGCTGGGGATACAAAGTAATATAAAAGAAATCCTTCCTCTTAAGGAATTCAAACTCCAGTAAGAGAGGAACAAGATAAAACAAGCTCTATACAAGGTAAATAGGACATAATCATTTGTGGGAAGGCACCAGAATCAAGAGGGATTGGAAAAGGCTTCCTGTAGAAGAAAGGATTTCAGAAAACTTGAAGGGGAAAGAAGATGGGGAGTCATTGAAGGATTCTCCCCAAAACCTGCCTCTCATTCTAACTTCTGTATTTCTGTCGATGGCTCCAGCATCCCCAAAGCCTTAGTATTCTTTGGGACTCTACTCTTTCATATCCAATTAGTTACCTATTACATCCTGTTGAATTTCACAATCTCTCTCATATCCTTCCCTTCATTTCTACTTTCATGGCCATCACTCTAGACCCTCATGATCACCTTCGTGGATTGTTACAGTAGCCTCCTAACTGTTCTCCTCATCTGCTAGCTCTTCCTCCTTCCTTTCCTCCCCCCCCCCAATTAAATAATTTAAATAGTCGTCAAATTTCTCTTTCTGATCCATGGATCTGATTTTGTCTCTCTAGGGTTTAAAACATTTCAGCGACTCCCTATCATTTTTGAGTAAAGTCCAGCCTGCTGAAAGGTTGAGTTGCTCACCCACAGTTCCAAGGCCAATTTGTGTCAGAGGTAGATAGGGCTGAACTTGCGGTCTGTCAAACTGCTAGTAAGTGTCAAAGGCACCAGTCAAACAAACCCACATCTCTTCTGTCTTTGGGTCCATTAGTAATTTTATGATATCACCTGCTCCTCAGCAACAACCCTTAAGGAATCAAGAAGAAGGAGAAACAAATTGATGGACACAAGGAATCCACTGTGAAAAAATAAGAGAATCAGGGAAGTGGAAGCCAAGAGAGGAAAGGACAAAAAGGAAGAATGTTCAGAACCATGATATGCTATAAAGAAGTCAATGAAGCATTGAGAAGAGACCAGTTGTTTTTAATAATTACCAAGTAGTCTTTTTGAGGAAATAGTTTCTGTAATAAATGAATGAATAAACAAACAAATAAATAAAGGCAGAACCAAACATGGTTGACAAAATGGTGGTACCACTGGTAGAGATGGGAAGCTGAAAATGGGAGGTGGTTTGGGACAAGTGGATTGAAACAACAGCAAATTATCCAAGTAAAGATATCCAAGAACAGGAGCAACTGAAGATATGGGCCTGCTCTTCTGGTGAAAGGGCAAGACTAGAAGCCAGAGTCAGTCTATTTGTCATTAAGATAGGGATCTGAATCCTACTTACTCCTCCTTACATGGTTTCATGACTATGAGCAAGTCAGCCTCCCAAAGCTCAGTTTGGACATCTGTAAAATGGGGATAAACGTATCTCTAGGAGATGTGGGGAAAGCACTTTAAGAATGTCAAAGCACTATGCAAATGAGTTGTCTTCATCCTCATTGTCTTCATCACCCCCGCCACCATCATCTTTATCCTCATAATTATCTTTAAAACCACAACAATGCTCTTTTCCCCATATTTGTCAGCTGCTAGTCCAAACACAGCTGCATCCTATTCAGGGGGATGCCAAAGAGAGCTGAACCTTCCCACATCAGTGGCTGACCAGAGATCAGAGGATTGGCTCCAGGTCTGCCCTACTGGCTTAAAAGCTTGCAGGTGCTCCCAGATCGCTGAGGGCAGCAAATGGTCATTGTAGGCTCTTTGCAGTGTTTGGTCACCTTTCTTTGAGCTGTCTCATTCCTGGTTTCCATGACCTTCCCTTTGCCCCTTGACTCAGTTGATGTGTGCTCTCTTAGAACCTCATAGACAGCTGCTATACTCTATTCCCTTCCATTCTCATCATTACTGATCTCAATCATGATAACTTGCTTCTCTATGGTACAAATTGAACTGTCCTTTGCCTCTCTGGCCCCTTCAAACTCATTACTGATAGCCCACTTACAGAATTCTACCTTTGGGGAGATAGTAGGGTGGAGTAATTCAAGCAAAGGCTGGATCACTACCCATCAGTCAACTGATATTGGGGATTCTTCAGGTTCGGGCATAGGTTGGATATCTGAAATATCTGAAAATCTATGATTCCATTTTGCTACAAACAAGCCTCCTTCCATGACCCTCCCTCATGCTCTGGATGATGCCTAACTGCCCCATGCCCCAAGCCCTGATCCTGGGCTGGACAGATCCACAGGGCCATTATTATTATCAAGATAATGAGAGCCCAATTTCATGGAGTATCAGAACAGTCAGATTCTCTTCATGTCAAGCTATTATTAAGTCTGGGAGCGAGGTGATTTTCCTGACACTTGGCCTAAATGTTCCCTTTTTCCCCCAATTTTATTCAATGCAATTCCACAAGCATTTATTAGCCCATTACTTCTTACTTTTGATTACACCCTTTCTCTAACGTGCTCTAGAAACTCCGCTCTTGTCTTCATATTTGCAGCCTTCGAATGTTTGTAAATTATTAACACATTCCCTGTTAATTGTTGTTGCTTACTCAGCCTTATTTATATTTAACATCTTTAACCTTCCCTTGTGTTCCAGGCCATTCATTTCATAATCATTTCCCCAGTCTGAGTTCGCTTCAGGTCTCTGACACAAATATGTCCTGAATGGGGGCATATCAACAGCCCCACCCTCGGGAGACCCTAACTTCATTCAAAGCTTGGCTCGAGAGTCATCTCCTTGAAAAAGGACTTTCCTGATTCCCCCAGTTATTAGTGACCTTCCTCATCACCATCTATTTTAAAAATATATCATGTATATGTATGAATACGTTCATAAACATGTCCATGTGCATGTATATGAGTATATAGACAGACAGATAGATCTATACAGATCAATTAAATTAAATGCGATAACGTTTGTGAAGTGTTTAGCACAGAGCCTGGCATGGAGTAGATATTACATAAGTGATTATTCCCTTCCCCAATGCATATGTGTGTATGTATATGTATGTGTCTGTCTATAGACATACAAGTGGAAGCATGTTATCTGACCTTAGCATGAGGAGTTCTCTGAGGGCAGGGACTGCCTTCCTCGTGTAGTTGCATCTTAAGTGCCTAGCACCATACCTGACAGATGGCAGGTACTTCATAAATGCTTGACCGATGATTCCTGGTTGGTTTCCAAATCCCAGGAGATCAGATGAAGGAAGAATCTCTTAAAGCGAGAGAACAGGGAAAATTTGATGAAAGGAATGATTTGGGCTTAGCCTTGAAGAATCCACTAATTTTGACAAGTGTAGATAAGACAATGTTGCTGTTATTCAGTAGTGCCTGACTCTTTCTGACTATTTGGGGTTTTCTTGGCAAAGATACTGGAGTAGTTTGCCATTTCCTTCTCCAGCTCGTTTTACAGATGAGGAAACTGAGACAACCAAGGTTAAGTGACTTGCCCAGGGGCACACAGCTCATAAGTGTCTGGGGCTGGATTTGAACTCAGGAAGATGAGTCTTCCTGATCTCTGAGCTTCTTAGAAACAAAAAGCTTACAAGCCTCTGTGCCCTCTTCTGACTGTGCACCCATGGGCAAGTCCATGGGGTTTTCTTGGAAAAGATACTGGAGTGCTTTGACATTTCTATCTGCAGGGTGTCCCCATTTTATAGGTGAGGAACTGAGGCAAATAGGGGTGACGTGACTTGCTGAGATTCACACAGCTAGTAAGTTTTTAAGGCCAGACTTGAACTCAGATCTTCCCAACTTCAGTCTAGTTCTCTATCCACTGTACCACCTAGCTACCCTACCGGGTGGCAGGCTGTAAACTCAGTAAAGGAAACATAAAGCAGAAAAGGTAGCCATGGGCCCAGCAGGAAGCTTGCCTAGTTCACTCTGTGCTCCGTGTGGAAGTGGGCAGAAGAGCAGAGCTAATTCCCCCCCTGCCCTAACTGCCCTCACAGAGTCTAGAGTCCTTGCCACACAGGACAGTCAAGGTAAAGACACCGAATAAGAATCTCCCTCTTCATTTAACTGATGCAATGCCCCAGTTCCCCACCGCCACCTCTGCTTCTCTATGGGGGAGGGGGTACAAGAGAGAGGAGGACCAAGGACCAGGGCTTGTCACAAATATCCAAAAATATCAAGTCCTCACAGAGATGAATATCACTAGGTCACTACCTGGCCAGAAGAAAGTCCCAGAGTTCAAATGGACCATGAAGGATAACATGGAGCATGCCCAAGGGATGTTCCCCCCCCAACTATACCTGCAATAAATAGGACTTAACTTCTTAATTGAAAATTACCAGCATAACAAAGAGGAGAATTATTGTCTGACGTTTCACATTTTAAACATATATATACGTATATGTATATATGTATGTATATATATGGGGGGGGAGGCAGGGCCATTGGGGTTAAATGACTTGCCCAAGGTCACACAGCTAGTGTGTCAAGTGTCTGAGACCAGATTTGAACTCAGATCCTCCTGAGTCCAGGGCCAGTGCTCTACTCACTGTGCCACCTAGCTGTCCCTACATATATATATATATATTTAAAGACCATACCATAGTGGGTAGAAGGCTATCCTGGACCTGGGGTCAAGAAGATTTATTTAAATCCTGCCTGCCACATTGAACAGCTGTGTAACCTTGGGAAAGTCACTTTCTCCTCCGTGCCTCAATTTCCTTGTGTGCAAAATCAGGATGTTAGACATGATTTCCTCTAAAGTCTCCTATAGTTTTGAATTGGTTACCCTGGAAGAATCAAGAAGACTCCTGACAGCTTGTGGTACAGGGTACTCACTTGACCTCCCTTTGCCTCAGACAACTGACTGTAAATTACACGCTAATCTTCATGAGTGGAGAGAATTTCAATGCCAGGATTCCCTGCACCTTTGAAATTACAGGTCCATACAAATATTTGTATGTATGTGCTCCCTGTGTTCCTTCCTTTCTCCTAACCCTCTACTTCCACCCGGTCTCACCTTGGGTAGCTACTTGGCTTGCCCCCAAGTACCCTGTAGCAATGAGCCAAGAAAATCCCAGATTTAAGTCTAGCCTTAGACACTTACTAGATGTGTGACCTCAAACAAGACACTTGACTCAGTTTCCTCATCTGTAAAATGGGGATAATACCTCTCATACATCCTTCATAGGGTTGTTGAGAGAGTTAAATGTGAAAATGTTTAGAAAGTACTTTGCAAACTTCAAAGCACCGTACAAATATCAGTCATCCCTATTTCCTCCTCCTAGTCCAGACTACGCATAAGTCAGCAAAATCAAGTGTTCCTTCCTCTGTTTGAAAACAGGGGTTCTTAATTCTGTGTGTGGTGGGGGAGAGAGAGAGAGAGAGAGAGAGAGAGAGAGAGAGAGAGAGAGAGAGAGAGAGATTGAGAGAGAGAGATTGAGAGAGAGAGAGAGAGAGAGAGAGAGAGAGAGAGCACTTTGACAATTGGGTAAAGCTTATAGATCCTTCTCAAAAATAATATTTTTAAATGCATAAAATAAAATACATAGGACTTTGATGGAAACCAATTATACTGAAATGCAATTATCAAAAAAAATTAAATACAGGTTCATAGATACCAGCTTAAGAACGTCTAAACTCATTTTTCTATTATTTCTCAATCTTACCTCTATTTTTGGACAAAAATCCCGTAGATAGTATTTCCAACAGAGAAAATGTGGTAATTCAAGTCTAGGCTACCACTAACTGGCTGGGTAATCTAAGGGAAGCCACCTAACCTCTCCAGAAACTCAGGTTCTTCAGCTGTGAATGAAATGAAATGAAAGATTTTTTGACTCAATGGTATCTAACATCCTTTCCAGTTCTAAACTCCAACAAGTCTTTGCTTAGATTCTGAGGCAGAACGCATCATGCAATCTATAGCCAGTTTGGGAAACCTTAAAGAAATTATGTTATGATTCCATTTCACATTTATAATGATAGTATATTATATAATGTATAATAATATAATAATCTTTTCCTTTTTTCCATTTGCTTCATGAAATCAATAAAATGGTTGCTCATCTTCTTAAGACATGATAACTTTGGTAATCCAGAAAATTCAGACTAGATTCTACCAAACAGTGGCAAGCAGTAATCCATCTTTCCTTACCAGCCATTAATGCAAAATAAGGCAGGAAAGTGTTCCTCAGTCTTTCATTGGAAAGAGCCCTGCCAGAATATCCAATCTAGTAGGGAATTTGGGGTCAAAGAACTCTGGTTTGTAGCCCCACTCTCCTACTTCCTACCTGCGTCTCCCTGAAGGCATCACTTCACATCTTCCAGGACTCCAATTTCTACATATATAAAAAGGGGGGAGTGGGGTGGGAGGCTAGCTAATTTCTAGATTTCCTTCCAACTCTTGAACTTATGAACTCCAAGTTCAAATCCCAGGATTCTCATTTACTAAGAACTGTCTTTTACATAGCAATTTAAGGTTGGCAAAATGTTTTATAAATATTATCTTCATAACAAACCTGAGAGGGAGGTAGTTAATCTCATTTACCAGATATATGATCTTGGGCAAGTTGTCACTTGACTTTGAAGAACATCCAGAGGTGGGCAAAAAGAAAAACAAAGAGCCCTGAGTTCATCCCCATCGTGCCATGGCAATAGTACTTGATTAAGAGTCTAAGGATCTGAGTTCAAATCCCAACTCTGCTACCTAATATGTATGTGATCTTAAACAACAAATCCTCTTTGGGTCTCAGTTTACTCATCTGTAAAATAAATGAGTTGAACTAGGTTCCCTCTAAGGTGCTAACGCCAAACCTATGACCTAGAACTAATCTTTGGGATCTAGGACCAATTGAAGGAACTGTGGCTGTTAAGCCAGAGGAAAAGGTTCGTGGACTGGGATGGGAAGGTATTTCATAGCCAGGGATGTGCTGGTAAATGTTTAACAACTGGCTAGCCAAAAATAAAATTTTAAGTGCATGTGAGACACCTTTTATGTTTAATATGCATTATTAACTTTTTTAAGTCTAGGCAGTACACAAAACAATAAATTAAATCCTGATTTGTAGTTTGCCGGTTTCAGAAGTATAAATACACTGAAAATTTAACAATTGGCAACCCAATATGAATTGGTTTGCACACACCCTTGCAATGTCTGCCAACACTTCAAGGCTGTCTTGTGGATGAGAGGGTAGATTTCCTTGCCTTTGTCCCAGTGGGCAGAACTAGAAATATTAGGAGAAAACTGAAATGTGAAGGAAGGCAAATTTAGGTTTGATATAATAAAGAACTTTTTACCAATTAGAGCCATCCCAAAGAGGATGACACAAGGTGGGGGGTGCTTTACTTCATGGCCAATCTGCAAGCAAAGGTTGTGTCGCCACTTGTCAAATAGGAGACAAGATTTTGCTTTTTCCTCTCTGTCTCTGTCTCTGTCCCTGTCTCTCTCTGTCTCTCTCTCACTCTCTCTCTGTCTCTGTCTCTCTCTCTGTTTCTCTCTTGCTCTCTCTCTCTGTCTCTCTCTTCTTCTCTCTTCTCTCTCTTTTCTCCCTCTTCCTCTCTCTTTTCTCTCTTCTCTCTCTCCTTTTCTCTTCTTTCTCTCTCTTTTTCTCTTCTCTCTCTCTCTTCTCTCTCTGTCAGGGATCACTCTAAGGTTATGGGCATTGAACCCATCAGGGTCAGACTAAATGACTTCTTAGGTCCCTTGTAACTTTGAAATTCTTTCGCTATGGAGAAGCCAACATCATTTACTAAACACTTACTAGGAAGTACTCTAAGAGCTAGAAATACAAATATATGCTAAAAAAAATTGTTCCTGCCCTCAAGGAGCTTACATTAGGTTTGCTGAAGACAGTACATATAAGGGAATTGAAAAGGGAGGACTGAATAAGAAAAAGCACCTGCATGAGGGCCTGGTGTCAAAGTCCAGAAGGTCAGAATCAGAGCTGGGAGAGGAGTGAAGGATGACCCGCCAGGGCCCTTGCTCAAAAATGGAGGTTCCAGGAAGAACTCAGCAATGGGAAAAGGAGGTTGAGGTGGGTGGAGAGGTCTCCCAGGGTGAGGAAAAAGCAGAAGTGGATGGACCTAGCAGGAAAGGAAGACGGATAAGCCATGATGGCAAAATCGGGAGAGACAAAAGTGAAGACAGCAGAAGAGAAGGGTGATGACTGACATTTCTTCGGCACATTAAAAGTGTGTATAGGACGTTCCATGCATATTTCGTTTGAGCGTCACAATGACCCTATGAGGTGGAGACTATGGGTATTATACCCCAGCAATTTGTAGAACCCCTCTTGAGACTCAGTTTCCCGGCCTGGCATTACAAAGATAATAGAGATAATAACCCTTGCATTACATGCCTCACATGGTTGTTGCAAGGATAAAATGAGCTAAGGTATATAAATCACTTTGTAAACTTTAAAGCACTTTATAACTGCAAGCTATCATTATTATTATGTGAAATTGCACCCAAAGTGTGAGGAGTTAATCTTTGCTTCTTGGGGAGATGGAAGGGCTGGAATGGTAAAGGTGACGGGAAAACAGATACAATATGGGGAAATTAAGCAGCTGTAAGTGGATATAATCATCTCAAACATAACGAAGTGACAATTACTCCTTGAAGGGCCCACCCCAAATGATAGCTTTTAGGTAGTGCATTCTTAAAAGGCAGGCCCAGGGAGCACAAGAGGCCCCCTCTCTCAGCTTGTTGGGCTTTTTTTCAACATAATTTTTGTAGTAGAATATTGTTCTCACCCTTGAAGTCAAAAGCAAAACTCCGATATTATTATTTTCTGCCCTATATTTTAAAAAGCATTTACCTCATTTCCACCAGTGTACGGCAGACATCCTTGAGCTCAAGAGAATATTGTTGTATCCCATGTCCCTTTGGTTGTACCTGGAACTAATGAGTGAAGTCAGCATGTCACAACGGTTTGGAAAGACGCAAAAGTATTAGCATAGTGTGTGTGTGCATGTGTGTGCACATGAGTTTGTGTGTGTGGATGTGTGTGCAGGCATGTTTGTGTGTGCACTTCTATAGACAGATCAAAACAGAACCAAAGGCATTTGCATTTGAGTAAACTTCCCTACCCATTCCCTCTTGCTGTTGTCATGAGGGATGTTTGGATAGTGAGGGCCAGGCAAATGCTGTAACCTGAGGTTGGAGTTATTCTAGCTTGGCCAGTCTAGTACATGCCATAGAATGCTTAAAGCATGGGTGGGGAACCTTGGCCTCGAGGCCACATGTGGCCTTCTAGATCCTTGGGTGAGGCCTTTTGACTGAGCTCACGTTTTACAGAACGAATACTTTTATTAAGAGGATTTGTTCTATGAAGTTTGGATTCAGTCAGAGGGCCACACTAGGGGGCTACATGTGACCTCTAGGCTGTAGGTTCCCCACCACTGAGCACTACCTTGTGTAGCCCCATAGCCACTTCTTTTGCAAACTACCCCCACCTGAAACCCAACACCAATTAATTATCACTTCGGGTAAGTAAAACTCAGCAAATCAGTTTTCCCTGTGTAAAAGGAACTCTCTCTGTCTCTGTCTCTGTCTCTGCCTCTCTCTGTCTCTCTGTCTCTCTCTCTGTCTCTCTCCCTCTCCCTCTCTCTCTCTCCCTCCCTCCCTCCTTCTCTCTATCTCTCTGTCTCCCTCTCTCTCTCCCTCTCTCTCTCTTTTCCTCCCTCCTTCCCTCCATCCCTCCCTCTCTCTGTCTCTGTCTCTGTCTCTCCCTCTCTCTCCCTCTCTCTCTCTCTCTCTCTTCTCTCTCTCTCCTCTCTCTCTCTCTCTTCTCTCTCTCTCTCTCTCTCTCTCTCTCTCTCTCTCTCTCTCTCTCTCTCTCTCTCTCTGTCTCTCTCTCTCCCTTTCTCGTCTCTCTTTTTTTCTCCCTCTGTCAGGGATCATTTTAGGATTATTATAAATGGTACTGAACTCATTAAGACAGCTAAGTGATGCAGGGATAGATCACCGGCCTTGGAATCAGAAGGTCCTAAGTTCAGATGTGGCCTCAGACACCTACTAGCTGGGCACTTAACCCCCTTCACCTCAGTTTTCTCATCTGTAAAATGAGTTGGAGAAAGAAATGGCAAAGCACTCTAGTATCTTTACCAAGAAAACCCCAAATGGGGTCACAAAGAGTCAGATACAACTGAACAGCAACAAAAATCGAACTCATATGAATAATTTTAGCACCGCTCAAACAACAAAGCATTTCTCAAGTGTGTAACTGTGTTGTTGTTGTTTTCTTAAAAAGCTCGGAACCACCATGAAGTCACTTTGCTGGTTTACAGACGACAGCTCTTCTCTTTCCCCCCACCCTCTCCGCCTCTAAAAGTGTGTATTCAAACCCTGGCTTGAAAGTCAAGGCAACGCGCTGATTGACTGTACAGGCATAATTGTGTTAATGACAAGACACGGAGGCTACATTGTTCGATAGGCCGCTTATCATCACTATTTATTTGGTGCCTTCTGCCAAGCCTGAATTAGACATCTAACATTGTGGTTTCTAGTCAGTCACTTAAAGTGCTTCAGTGTTGAAATAACATTTTTTTACAAGTCTTTTAGCTGTAGTTCAAGAGAAAAAAAAACCCATCTACGGCATCATTAAACAGGGTTCCAAGTTAGTCCTTGCTGAAAGATGGGAGGTTTGAGCTCTTAGGAAATGAAATCTTTGATCTTCAAAATGATTAGCGAAAACATTTTTTGTACACAGGCCCATTTTTATCTCCCTGTTAAAGACAATAATACAATTTAATCTACATAATACCTCTCCTTTTAATGCATCCAGTCAGCCTCTGTTACTAATGCCTCCAACTGCTAAAGCCCCTCTGCCTGCTCTTTTCTGGGAAAGAAGAGGGCTGGAGACAGTGCTATCTTTGAAGGCATCACTGTTCTGGCAAGCAGTGAAGAAGGACCCAAATGGATGGAGCCAGCCTTCAGAAGTGCCTTTTGAAAGGATAGCATCTCAAAGCTGAAGCCTTCTGTGAATAGAAATTGATGGAAAGTTAATTTTCTTTAAAAAAAATATAACTTGCCCCCAAGGACATAACAGTGCTTTCCCCTCCCTGCCCCGCTGAGTTAAGCAATGGGCTATTTCACATTTATTCCGTTCTTTGAAAACAGGAAGTATCCTCTTTGAAGTGAGGACAGAAATCAAATAGTAGGAAAATATTTGCACTCCCCAAGTTAAGAGGGACCTTTAGCATGCTGGTTGAGACAACTCAAGCTTGTCCTGGCTAATGGGATCCAGGGGCAGTGGGGATAAACAAACCTCTCAAGTTACCCAAACTTCAAGTTCATCCAGTAAACCTATTTCTCCCCGACCCTCTCTCTCCATCTCCCTGACCAGCAGTACCACTCAGTAGTAAGAGGGATTTGTGTCTTGTCTCCCTCATAGTGATTTAAGTTTAAAAGCTTTTGTTGCTGCTGTCGATTTTTAAAATAAATAGTTCTTTAAATGGGGGAGATCCCCTCCCTTACTGTCCTCATCCTCACAATAGTGCTCTACAAAGTAGAGGTCATGGCCCCCTGACCCTAAGAGTTTCAAATCAATAAAAGGATAGGAAAATATGCTAGATCCCACCTTCTCCAAGCCAGCCATTCTCTAGGGTTGTTTCCAATGTAAACACAACTAGGATTTATCCCTTAACACTCTCCTACTCTGGGACTCCTTTTACCGTGCAAGCTCCAACTTCCGCACTTGTGAGTGTGTGTGGACATCCACAGAGGCAGCTATACAGATGCCATGGGGAACCACCTACCCCAAAGCCTCCTGGCCCTCTCCCTAAGCCAGATCACCTTGTGTCTGCAGCAAGCATTCCTAATAGGGTGGGCTCTGTGCTCAAAGAAAGGGCCCAGACTTCCTCCTCACACTTCAATTCTTCAGTGAGAAGCAGATGAGCTGACAAGGATGGGTTTCCATCCACATCAAAGACCTCGTTACATTATCTTCCTCATAACCCTCTTCTAAACTTCATTATTTCTTTTCGAGTTCATCATCCTCCCAGTCTCCTTGGTTCAGAATCATCATTAACTCCTCATCCTCCATCTCCAACCAGTTACCAAATCTTTTTTCTACCTTCATACCTCTCACATACGTCTCCTTCTTATACATCTGTCACCTTAGTTCGGCTTCTTCTCACCTCTCGCCTCTCACCTCCATTATTACAATGATATCTTAATTGGTCTCTTTGCCTCAAGATTTTCCCCGCTCCAATCCATCCTTCCCACAATCCCCAAAGTGTTTTTTTAAAGTCTAGCTCTGACTGTATCACTCAATATTTTTAATGGCTATCTATTGACTTTAGACTCAAATATCATTTAATCTTTAGCTCATCCTTTGCTTAAATTTCTATTTTTATGTAAGCTTTACAACATAAATAATTTTAAAGAGTATAGTCCCACTATATAATTGATAAATAAGTAAATATATACATATTAGATATGCATGCTAAATACATTTTTGCTGATGGGATTCATGACCAAAAAAGTTTGAAAAGCATTAACTTAAGAAACAGCTATTGATCTATACTCTCCAATAAAGTAGATGCTAGTGAGCAGTGTAGCATCCCCATGCCCCTCCACTGCTACCACCTTCTCTCTGATGTTACCTCTCATCCACTTTGTATGAAGCTTTTATCTACATAGTTGCTTGTGCATAGGTAGTTTTCCCTATTAGAATGCAAGCTTCTTGAGGGCAGGGGTTGTTTTGCCTTTCTTTGTATCCTCAGCACTTAGGAGAGCGTCTGACTTTTCATTTGTAAATTTCTTAGTCTGGCATATAGTAAGCACTATATGTGATAGCTGTTGTTACTGTTATATTAACACATTTCTACACTGCAGGAACATGGAATAGGGTCACCTACCGCCAGTACTTAAAGCTTTGACCCCGACAGAGACACAGAAGCTCCTATGTCATCAGGAGATCCCCAGACACTGTAGGGGTAGAGAGCTGCTTCTGCTAAAAGGTCTGGTGTGAGTAGCTTGACTGTAGATACCCCCAGAATCCCTACTCAGAAATGACTTTGCCCAGTGGACTGGAGAAGGAGACTTCTCTGATAACCATCTCCATATGATTAGTGTAGCCCCAGGCCAAGCATTTCTGAGGGGCAGCAGCTGATGGCAGATGTAGCTCCAGCTGAGCCATTCAAGAGATGGCTCCCCTGTTGTTTTGCTCCTATGTCCTGGATTCCTTGACGCACTTCCAGATGTGTCAATCTGGCTCTGTTGACTATAGCTGGTGGGGAGATACAACCCCAGTTGTGCATTGTGCGATCCTGCTGATGATATCCTGCTGTGGACCTGGGCTTCCTGTGCCCTGAGGCATCTTCCTATTGGCAGTAACAAGAGGTTGCTGAGGATGGCTGGCACCAATGCCAGTATAGCCATATAGGACATAAAAAGGCCAGGGTGCAGAATCAATCCTGCCATGTTCCTTTGGCAGTGTGAGGCATTAGGGAATGTCCTAAAAGACTCTGGTATGGTCCTTCTCCAGACTATGTCTTGCCATCAGTCATCATTCCTACCTGAGTAGTGTACAAAAAGGTATCAAAATGGTGGATGAAGCACGAACCATTCTGGGCAAGAATGCCGCAATGTGCCAGGGAGGCAGCTTTGCAGTACAAGAGAAAAAGCCGGGAAGACCTGAGTTCAAACCCTGCCTTGGATACTCACTGGCTTTGTGACCCTGGAGAACTCACTTGACCTCTCTCAGCCTCAGTTTCCTCACCTCTAAAATGGGAAGAGTAAAAGCATCTCCCAGGGTGCTGTGGTAAGGATCAAATGATATAGCATATGTAAAGTACTCTGCTAACCTCGAGGCTCTATATGAATATTATTATCATTGTGGTTGTAATTGTTTTCGTTATGTGCAGTAGCACACAGGGAAAATACTATTTATGGTAATGAAAAATATTAGTTAATTTACCTTTAAATATAAATATACTAACCAAAATAAAAAGTCATCTGTATCCAAAAACAGAAGGAGAAAAAACTCTAAGTACAAACAGTGTGTGATCACCTCTCACCATAACATTCCTACCTGCAGATTTCCTCTGGACTTCCCTTTTGATTTGACCCTCTCTCTATCTCAAATTATTTTTGGATGATGAATCAAACCCTGGTGCTTCAGTGACACATTAGCAGAAGTGCCATATGAAAGTGTGCTGCTACTTTGTGACCGTACCAGGAGCGACTATATTTCAACCAGCTCCCTTCAATCCATATGGTTTGTTCTTGTCTCTTAGACCAAGTAGGCTCTTCTGTGAATACCACACTATCTTCTAGAGCATCAGATCTCAAAGCATAGTCTGGGGACCCTTGGGGGTCCCTGAGATCCTCTCAGGAGATCAGCAAGGTCAATACTATTTTCATAATAATACCAAGATATTTTCATCTCTAACAGTGTATATTAATAAGTAGAAACTCATAAACAAAGGTTCTTAGGTTCCTTCAATAATCCTTAAAAGTATGTATAAATATATTAAAATATAAATTTTTAAAAGTACAAAATAATATACCTGAACTTAGAGGGTATATATGTGTGACCCTGGGCAAGTCACTTAACCCTGTTTGCCTCAGTTTCCTCATCTGTAAAATGAGCTGGAGAAGGAAATGGCAATCACTCCAGTATCTTTGCCTGAGAAAACCCCAAATGGGGAGTGGCAGACACAACTGAAAACAACTGAACAAAACAACAAGAAGACCCCACCACTTAACCCACACCCTTCTTCAACTAAAATTGAAAGAGAAAAATAAATAAAGCTTTTATTATGAGATATGAATCCCCCAAATGGAGGCATGAAGAGTCAGATGTGACTGACAGTGATTGAATGACAACAACAAGGGGTCCTGAGAGCAAAAGGCTTTAGAGAACTGCTGTTCTAAAATAGTATCTCTCCTTCCTAGTCCATCTCGACTTCCTCTTTTGGCGTGGCCTCCCCATTCAGATTTCCCTCTTTCCGTGGTGAAGGTGCAGAGTATCATTTGGTCTTCTCCACTCTGGGTGAATGTTTCAACAAACTTGTGTTCTTAAAAGATCCTGTCTTATTCTATGTAATCAATGCAGGTTAAAAATAAGGGAAACTGAAACAAATATCTTGGCAGAGCCCATTTGTAAATTGAAATACCGGTTCATATGCAGACAAATGTGATTAATTAGCTAAAAGGAAAACTACCTTTATTGAATTAAGGATAAATTAAAAATTTTAATAAATTAAATTTTAAAAGTGAGATGTGTTTATTAACTCAAAAGCATTCCTATAAATTAGCTTCATTGCTTTTAAGCCTCAAATCAAGCTATTCTCTCCGTTTAAACTTATCCCATCTGTCTATTTGAAGATAAGTCAACCCCTTTGCAAGTAGGCCCGTTTCTACAAGTAGAGGCTTCAATGTGTACATAAAATATCATTTGATTTTAGTGGTAAGAGCCATGAATATGTAAACAAAGCATAAAATCTATTTCTGAGAAGTCATAAAAGTGATCATTTCGAGCAGGTAGACTTGTGATTATAAATTTAGATCTGGAAGGCCATTTAGTCCAACTCTTTCATTTTACACATGAGTAAACTAAGGCCCATGGACATGCACAAGCCATACAAGTAGTAAACTGGGAAGGTAGAATTTGAACCCAAGTACTCTGTCTCCAGAGCCAGGACTCTTCCCAGTATGCAGTACTGAGGGTCCAGGATATGAGACAACAAGGTATATAATATTGTCTGAAGGCATGCTAAGTAGCTCAGTGGATAGCGCACCAGGCCTGGAATCTGTCTTCCTGAATTCATCTGGTCTCAGACACTTAACTATCTGTGTAGCAAATCTGTACTTTGGGCAAGTCACTTAACCCTGCTTGTCTCAGCTCCTCATATATAAAAATGAATTGGAGAAGGGAATGACAAACCAGGCCTCTGTCTTTGTCAAGAAAACCCCAAATGGGATAATGATGAATGAAACAACTGAACAATAATAAGTTAAGCTTGGGGAGCCTTATTGCAGGACTCGCTCTCCTGTGAGGAATTGTATAGTCCCCACCCTTCTTCAAGTCTATCCAATAAGTCATTGGGGGATTTTGATCTGCATTAGTGGACAGAGTATCTAAACCTAACAAAATCACACATCTTGGAAATATGAGACTTTGAGCAAATCACTTAATGGAGTAGTTGTATGACTGACTGAATGAATGAATGAATGAATGAGATGAATGAATGAAATGTAGTCCAGGGGCCCTGGATGGAAAGGGGGGTCCCCTGAGACCTTTCCATGGGATCAAGATGCCAAAACTATTGCCCAATAATATTAAAATTTTTAACATGGCAAATATCAATAGATACAAATATACAATATGGTAAATACACAGTTGATACATAAACAAAAGATCTTTAGCATGTTTGATAATTTTTAAGTGTAAAGGGATCAAAGACCAAAAGGTTTGAGAACTTTGGAGTCAATCTCTCTGGACTTCAGTTTCCTCAGCTCTAAAGTGAGGGCATTCAACTAGATGACCTCTGGGATCTCTTCCAGGTCTAAATCTGCATATGATCCTATGAAGTAAGTGCAAATGTCAAGAGAAAAGAAGCTATTCTTTTGCAAGTGAGATCCAATGGCTGGTTTAATTCAACAGCAAACCTTTAGTAAGGTCCTATTCTGTCATTAAGGAATGTCTATTGAAGCACATATACAGATATGTCGAAACGAAATGCATACAAAGGAATTTTAATGAGAGAGTGCTAATGCCTAGGGAGATTAAGAGAGACCTCTTGCAGTAGGTGGTGACTGAAGAAAGCTTTGAAGAAAGCTAAGGATTCTAAGGGGTGAAGAGGTGAAGGAAGAGTATTCTAGGGATGAGGGACCAATCATTGAAAGACAGTCTTCCAGTCAATAAGCATTTATTAATTGCTGGGGATAAAAGGAAAGGAAAAAGACAATCCCTGCCCTCAAGGAGATCACAGTCTAGTGGCTGAGACAACATGCAAACAATAATGTACAAACAAGATAGATGCAGGATAAATTGGACATTGTTACTGTTGTTTATTGTTAGCCCTTCACTTTCAAGGAGGACCAATGACTCCACCATCATAGGATGATGTCTTGACTCATGTCTGAATTGGATTTAAGTGAGGTAGAGTTGCAAAGTTGTCAGCCTCATTATCCCTTGAGAGTCATTGAAGTCCAGTGACAAGAAAAAGTCAGGATGACTGGCAATAGCCCAAGATGCAGTGGATGACCTTGACATCTTCAATGTCTAACCAAGCTCTAAATACTCCACAGCGCCTGCTTCAACAGCCTCCATGGCCACTGGAACAAATTGCTCTCATCTGCCCACTCTTCAGGGGAGGGGGTGTAGTCTTCACATGCTTGGGTACCGTTTCCCTAACTCACCAATGGGTCCCAGGCCTGTTTGTTACCCTCGACCTGGTTTAACCCATCTGCCAAGATGGTTTTCCCAGGGTGTGGCCTCTATAGCTTCTTGGAGCCACAAGTGAGAGTTGAGTACCAGGTGGACACCAAAGGTGGATGAGCAGCTCCGAAAAGTTCTTGGCAAGCCCTTACACAAGAGGTGTTAGTCCTTCCTGAACACCCCATACACCAATAGAGGGAAGCTACTAGCATAAGGAAAATCTGAAATGCTCCTTCTAGAAGGTGAAATTTTAGTTTGGAGGAGAGAACAGGGACTGTTAAACTCTCTATTTTACTCTCTAGTGTCAAGGACAGAGATTTACACATAATCTGTGCTTAATAAGTATTTGTTAAACAAATTAATAAATGTGATATCACCTAAAGAGAGACCAGCTAATTGACCTGAAGGATCAGTGTAAATCCCCAGAAGGGCAAGTAGAAATAAATTGTAACTAGCCTTAAGGGCAAAACCCTTGAAAAGTCAACGATCACTGTCAAAATATGCTTCCCTTAGAAAGTCCTAACTTTTAGTATTAACCATTGCCCTTATCTTAAAAACATGGAATCAGCACAATCCTTTATTTTAAGTTCATTCATACATTGAAAACACCCAAATGCATATAGAGAAAAATGGCCCTAGAGGTCTGAATAAGGGTTTCACCCTTTCACATGCTTAAGGGACTTGTGTGAATGCTGTCATGTCATCATCTCCCTGATGTCATGGTCCTCTTCAAGAATGAAGGACAAACACAACAACAGCCAAACATTTGTCCACTCCCTCACCCCTTTGAAGCAGGCCCTACAAGTGTATCAAGCTAACATCTAATTTGTGCAATTTTAAAAGTTGACTTTCAGGCATTATCTTTTCATTCACCCCAGCTAGTAGATTTCTTCTGTGAATCTTCCTGAACTTAAAGGAATTCTCCCCTCATTACAATGCAAGGTGCGTGGTTTCTTGTAAAAAAAAAAAGGAGGTTGCACATAGTTCTAGAGAATGGGCCTCTCTGCACATCTTATGTAATAGAAGTGGTGGCAAAATACTAAGTTTTCTTTTGAATTGAGCTGAAAATAACAGTTCATTCTACCTCCATGAAGGAGACTCCAAGACTGAGTAAGCCTTCAGTATTGGTGTTCCTTCATTGGGACTCTTTTCCATCCCCTCCTGATGAACACAGATGAGCTGTTTGCATTATTCATTGATATCAAAGCAGTTTTGTAGACTCTTGATGCTTAACTCAATAGTTCAGAGGCAAAGGGAGTACACACTCCTGATTCAGCCCCAACTCGCATTTCATCTTACCTTCCAGAACTCCTGTGAATGGTCTATTGGAAAAGGGATAGAAGAGGTCATAAAAGATAGAATAGACTATTTTGAATAAATGAAATTAAAATGCTTTTGCATGAACAAAATCAATACAGTTAGAATAAGAAGATAAGTTGTAGAGTGGGAAAACATCTTAATAGCAAACACATCCGATGAAAGCCCAATTCCCAAAATATAAAGAGACTAGTATATTTATAAAACCAATGTGCATGTACCAAAGTGGTCAAAGTTTTCAAAAGAAGAAATGCTGATCAGTAATTATATAAAACAATTAACAATCACTAATAATAAGAGAGCTACACATTAAATTATTCTGAGGCTCACTTCACTCCAAAAAATTCAAAAATATCATAAAAAGTGAAAATAATTGATGTTCGAGAGACTGTGGAAAGTCAGGATCAATAATATACTGTTAGTAGAGCTGTAAATTAATCCAAACATTCTAGATTCTGAATTCCACTTAATCCCAAATTAAGTGGAAAAAATGACTGAACTGTTCATATTGTTTGATCCGAAGATTCACTTTGGGATATAGGAGGTCAAAAGCTGTAAGAAAGATCATCTAACTACCAAAATATTCATTGGAACACTTTATGGGCAAGGGCTAGGGAGAGAAGAAGAAAGGAAGAGAAAGAGGAAGGGAGGGAAGAGGAAAAGGGGAAAGAATAAATGGAGGAAGGGATAAAGAGAGGGAAGAAGGGAGAGAAAAAAGGAGGAAGGAAGGAGAGAGGAAGAGAGGGAGAAAGAAGGAGAGGAAGGAAGGAACAAAGGAACTAAGGGAGACAGGGAGTGAAAGAAAGGAAGGGAGAGGAGGAAGGAAGAGAGAGAGAGGGAGAGAGAAAGAGAAAAATAGCAAATGAATGAATGAACAAATAATTACAGAAACAAAGGAAAGAAACATCATGAATGCCCATCAGTTGAGAAAGATTGAACAAAGTATGGTATATGAACACAATTTAATATTATTGAGCCATAAGAAATAGTGAATATAAAGAGTTTAGAGAAACATGAGAAGATTTATATGCTTTGATAGAGAGCAAAGTTAGGGAACAAAAATTAATACAGTGACTTCAACAATGTAAATGAAAACAGCACAAAATGACAACTGAACTCAAAATAAAGAAAATTACCTATATTGGATCAAGAGGTCAGGTAACTGAACACTGAATGCAGACAATACAGTTGGACTCCATTGATAGATTGGTCAGTTTTGCTTCATCATTTTTTTTCCTACGACTGTGGGTTCTAAGGGAAGAAAATCAGGGAAAGATACAGAGATTTTTTTAAACTAAAAGTAAAGTGTTTAAAAAAAACTAAAGACAGATGCAAGTTTTAAAAGATTTGTGCAAATCAATTCATGACATTTAATGTGTTAAAATTCATCATTGTCACTTCTAAAGCCTGATAAATACCTTTTTGTCTATGTCAACAATTTGATTATATAGAAGCTGGTTAGGGTCACTAACCAGTAGAGGCCTCTAGGACCTAGGAGCCCCCATAGTTAGTAAGAATGAAAGCCTTAGTCTGAGTCCCTCCTCTCTTGGGCAGTATGTGTTCTGTCTTATAACATTTTGGCTTCTGAATGGAAACCAGAGCAGTATGTCCCCTCTAACACCAACCTAGAACATAGACCTACTAATTAAAAGGCATTATGAGAACACGAATCCTCTGTAACACCAACAAGGGGTATTAAATGATTGGAAGATGGTAAAAGAATGCAAATAAAGGAAAAATACAAACACAGCTCTCCCCATTTCCTTGGTTCCCCATAAGATGTTTCTGAACCAAGGAGAACTCATCATCTCTCTGGTCCTCTGTTAGCACAACAAAGGGAAATGGGCAAGTGTGCTGTTGGAGTAGCCAAGTAAATCTGTTTAAGCAATAACTCTGAGGACTTGGCTAGTTCAAGTTCCAGGTTGGAGCTGCCTGCAGCCAGAACATAAACGCAGAGAGGAATAAGGATTTACCCCTCATACATGAGACTAGGCCTCATGGTACTACTTGTGTAAGACCTCATTACAATGGAAGGTAGAGAGAGAAAGAAGAGTGTTAAGGACTTACTGTAGCAGAGCCAAGTGTCTTCAAGATTTGGCTATTCCTTGCTATCTTTCCTTGTGTTTTATGGGCATGTACCCCCTATCATGGGATCACAGGAACATGGATTTAAAGCTGGAAAGGCCCTTAGAGGTCATGTAGTTCAGCATCCTCATTTCACAGATGAGAAAACTGTATACTATGTTCATTCCCTCGGGAAGTCTGGTGTACTGGGCTATGCTATGAAGCTGCCCAAGGACTCAGGGACAGGGTTTGACAGTGATAAATTTGTGTCACAAGATTAGTGACAACTGTGTCCTGGATAGCACCCTTTGGCCCCTTCCCTCTCGCCTGGGGCATCTCGGTGTCATAGGTCACAAGTAGGTTGGGGGAGGGGGTAGATGGGCCTGGGGAGTAATCCTTAACCTGTTCCTGGCATAACATTTCTAAAGTTTCCAGCAAATACCTGAAACGTGCTTGCTTGTCTTTCCTGTGAAAAATATACTCCAAATACCCGTTCCTTTCCCTAGATCTCCTGCCCATCTTTCCTCCATCCTATCATCAAAGCTAAGTATGTTTCCTGGAACTTATTGGAGCAGCAATTGATGTCAATTTCTGAACAGTGTTGCTGGTGTCTAGCTCTGACCCATTGGGAAAAAAATATGGTACTAGACCTTTGCTGACAGGTCTCCTGGCAGGCACATAACCCACTGAAGGGCTATTTGTCTTTTATGTATATATTCAATTGAATTCAATGACTAAACCCAGATCTATTATAGAGGAACAATTGAAACAGAGACTAAATGAAGTACACTGTCTTTTCCTCAATTAATCAGACTCAGGCTCTCCTAGTCTCAACTTACCCATCTGTAAAATGGGGATAACAGCTGTAACTCCCTTCTCAGAGGGTTGTTGTAAGGCTTAAATTTATTATTGTAATCCAATCACCTGCCTTGGCCAAAACTCTGGGCCTCAGTTTCTTCATCAATAAAATATAAGTCACTTCCTGAACTAAACCTATGATCCTTTGATGGGTCACTATATGCTATGACACTCAAGATCTGACTGGAAGATATTGGAAGGGAGGTACTATGGTGTATGGGCAACTTGCATTTAAAGCATTGCAATGAAGCCGAACAAGGTGTCCAGTAGCTTGAGGCTTCCTAGGAATATAGATTTAGAGATGAAAAATCAACAAGTCAACAAACATTTGTTTAGCACCTAATATGTGCCAGGATCTGCGCTGAGTACGAGGGATGCAAAGGGAAAAACAGTCTCTATCCTCAAGGACCTGCCAATCTAATGGGTGGGAGCAGGGAACAATATGCAAGAACAAATAAACGAGGTATATACGCGTAGACAATTTGGAGGTAATCTCAGAGAAGAGACACTAACATTGAGGGGGACAGAGAAAAAGTTCTTGAAGAAGGAGAGACTTCAGTTAGACTTGAAGAAAGCCAGAGCAACCAGAAAGAGAGGATGAGGAGAGAGAGAATCCCAAGCATGAAGGACAGCTTGGGATAGGAGGTAGGAGATGGAGAGTGTTGTGTCAGAAACAGGAAGAAGGCCAATGTGAGTATGTAGAGGTGAATAAAATGTAGAAATGTCGGAAAGGAAGGGAGGAGCTTATAAAACACTCTAAAGGCCAAAGGATTGTATATTTGAATTGGAAGGAAATAGGGAGTCATGGGAATTGAATTCAATGGGAATTGAATAGGGGAAGTGGAAGATCACTTATAGATAAGTGGAGGATAGACTGGAGTAGGGAGAGGCTTGAGTCAGGGAGGTCAACCAGCAGAGTATTGCATTAGTCCAAGCACAAGGTCTCGAGGGCCTGCATCAGGGTGGTGGCAGTGGAAGAGAAGAGAAAGGAACGTATTCAAGGGATGTTGAGAAAGTTGAACCCACAAGATTTGGTGACAGATTTCGTAAAAAAAGTGAAGATACAAAGAAAACACCCAGGTTGCAAGCCTGGGTGACTGGGAGTATGGCACCCTTGACATTAATAAGAAAGTTAATAAGAGAAGAGGCTTTGGAGAAAAAGATCATGATTTCAGCTTTGGGTGATGAATTGAACATTGACATTTGGGAATTTGAGAGTGAAGATATCTCAAAGACATTAAGTCCAGCTCCTTCTCTTTTTAAAGTTAAGGAAACTGAGGCACATGGAGTTTAAATAGCTTGCCCAAATTCATATAGGCAATAAGTGGCAAAGCCAGGATTTGAATCCAGGTACTCAAACTACAAATCCAGTGCTCTTTTCCCTGGACCACATAATGAATGTTCTATCAATCTGAAACTTTGCAGACCCATCCTGACCCATTTCTTTAACCTCTCATGGGGTTAAGTATTTAGCAAAAAAACATTGATGAGCCTATCTATTCTGGCTACTCTCTTCTCCCCTTTCCTGACTAAAGTATTCCCAAGAAATTCTGCCACCACAAGTGATACAGCATGGTGCCTGGGGAAAGCTACTGTTTATTTATCCAACATTTTACAAATACTCATTGACCGCTCCTGTGCATCATATCTTGACTTAGCATCTTCACCAGCACCAAGGCCAGCGCTCCGTGCAGACTGTTCAATGAATGCTTATCACTGTTGAATGCACCATGTTAGCGCTATGGAGTATGAATAAAGACTGTGAAACACACGTCATCACTGCCCATGGGAAGCTTACATTTTTCTCAGGATGATTAGATATTGTACACAAATCACTGTGATGCAAGGTAATATATGATATGTATAGTAGGAGAGGGATCAACAAAGGTCTGTATGAGCTTTTAGGAAGGGGAGGTCACAGCATCACAGAACCTCAGAGTAAGAAGAAACCTCACTGGCCATATGGTCCAACTTATGCAGAATCAGGACTGTCCTATATGTCATTACTTGGCAAGCAGACATCCAAACATGGCTTGAAGACCTCAAGTGAAGGGATGGGACCCACTACCTCCCAAGGCGACCATTCTACTTTGAAACTGTTTCATTTTTTTAAGTTTGTTTGTTTTCCTTTATATAAAGCTTAAATTGAACTTTTTGAAACTTTCATCTACTGTCCTTTGTTCTTCTCTCTGGGTCCAAGCAGAATAAATCTAATTCCACTTCAAAGGCCTAGGACAATCCTTTATCATTACTTGCTTGGAGAACCAGGAAAGGTTTTATGGGGGAAGTGGCATTTCAGGGGTCCCTTAAAGAATTGGGCAGCTGTTACAAAATTTCCTGGCCTCAATCTACCTACTTGCAAAATTTCAGGAGAAAATGTTACTAGTAAACATTACAGTGCTACAAGAAAGGCAATGAAACTTTTCAGGTGTCAATTCAGTTGTCAATTCTGAAAATACAGTTGAACCTATGTAAGTATACATTAACAAATTAGCATAGACATATCCATGGCAACGCTAGACCCAGCACATACCAGCTCATGAGAGCCAATTGTTAAAATCTCGGTGTATTTACACCTCAAAAATTGGCAAATGCCACAAATCTAGGCTTGTTTTTTTGTTTTGTTGACTTCTAGACTTAAGAAAGTGATGGAGAAAATGGAAAATTACAAATTAAACTGAAAAGTATATCATGAGATTTTTTTGAGAGCTGGTTGTTAAACTTTTGTCTGGATACATAACTCATGCACACACACACACACACATGTGAGCAGCAGAATGACATAGATAACCTTGGGGTAAGGGCTATAGGAGTTCAAATACAGGTTCTGACACATTAACTGTATGATCCTCGGAAAGTCATTCCATCTTGCAGCACTTTTGGCAACTCTCTAGAACCATCAATTTACAGTGGTAGAAGGAGCTTCCTCACAAGGAAGTGCCCTACATTGATGAGATCCCAGTGATTTCAATATGTATCAGAGATAGGACTTGAACCCAAAATCTTTCTAACTCTGAGGTTAGCCCTCTCCATTTTTCTACATTGCCTCTCCTGTGTATCTATGTACACATACATATGCATGTATGTATGTACAGATACATGTGATTACACATGTATAATGTATGTATATATCTATATTTTATATATATGTATATGAGTATATGTGTATGTGTATATATAAATGTGGGTGCATGTATATGGGCACCTAGATGGTGAAGTGGATAGACTGCTGGGCCTAGAGTCAGGAAGACTCATCTTCCTGAGTTCAAATCCAAGCTCTGACCCTTACTAGCTATGTGACCCTGGGCAAGTCTCTTACCTGTTTGCCTCAGTTTCTTTATGTGTCAAATGAGCTGGAGAAGAAAATGGCAAACCACTACAGTATCTCTGCCAAGAAAACCTCAAATGGGGTCACAAAGAGTTGGACATGACTGAAAGACCACAAAAGTGCACATATGTAGAAGCTTATCACATGTACTATACATGTGTGCATCTGTACTGTTATAGGTATATATGACGAAAAACACAATTTTCTCTAAATCTAGTGTTTTTAAAAATAATGAACACCACTCACTCTAAGAATAAAATTAGTGGAATGCTTGATGTTCGTTTTGCTTGAAATAATTATTTCATCTTACTCTAGAAATAGTGTTTCCCTAACATTTTATTCGTTGTCTATATTTGCTATAAAGGACAATATTCCTCCTTATTTTTTATCAACCAAGAGGAATTGTAGCTTTATTTAGATCAACACATGTTTCAACAGCTATCAGAGGCAATGAGATACCTCCATAAAGCCAGCATGCCTCCTTCCAAAACCATGGGCTTCTGCCTCTCCAACGAAGCCAACCCCAACCACCATAACTAACATTGAGAAACTCTCTACTAAGTGCCAGTAACCTAAATTCTGACCCAAGTAGGAGCCCCTGAGCCTGAACTCAATGGGAAGTCTCAGAAGTTCTAAAGAGAGAAGGGTGGTCATTAGCTATGCTCTCCAAACCCCATTAAAAAGAAGAGCCATCTATCTACAGATGTACTTTGAAGCATTTTGCTTTGTTTCGTTTTGTGGGGCATAAATAGCAGAAACCAGAATGTGGCTTTTTTTTTTCTCCTTTATATTCCAATGAGATTTGGTAGTTTAGCTAGAGCTACAATGGAATAGCACTTGTGGTTCATGTTATATTAATATTGTGGCCTGATTATCAAAAACCATTACTCTTGGTTATCTTGCCCAGGCTGAACCAGGCGGCTATAAGTCAGAGTTTGACTGGCCGCACACAGCCTGCTCAGTGCTTATGATAACAGTATTCTTAATGGAAAAGTGCATTTGTAAAATTATTGCCTTTTAAAGATCAGATTGGTTACAAATGAGATGAGATCACAGAATTTCTTGCCTCTGCATAAAAAAATTAAATACATAAATAAAATGTCAGAATCCTCCATTGTCTCCATCTCACACAGGTCAGTTTACTTGTGGTCAAACTCAGCTGAGGGTGGGAGAGGGGGTTGGGAGGATGATTTTCCAGATACATTATTGGCTTAAGCCTAGGCAGAGACACAAGGGGACATGAGCACTCTGTTTTCTTCCTTTTTTTCTTTTGAAATTCTTCCTGCCTAAGGGGGTCTTCTATGTCTATGTTCTTGTGTGTGTGTGTGTATTTTGTCATTTTGCTATTGTTGTGTGCTTTTTATAAACCATGATGGCCCTAGATCATAAACCATACAGATCCCTGGTGGAACCCAATCATCGCTTCCGAGTCCTCTGCGGAACTTTGAGTGTTTAGGATTCTGTCCAGGAGTGATGGCGTTCTCCTCCCCAGACGAATGCCAATATGACTATTAAAAATTCTCCCTCTCTTACTGTGCGTGGAAGGCTGGAGAAAGGTAAGAAGGAAGGCAACTCTAATAAAGTGGAAGGACTCAGTCTTAATACTTAGCTAATCTCCCTATCTTGGCCCTGCATTTCATTATACGTGTTAGCCCTGTTGGGGATAAGAGTGATAGGGCCTTACTTTTGAAAGTGTCCACTCTAGGGACTCCATTAGAGCCTCTCTTCCAAAGCCCCACCAAGGGTCTTTACAAACAAAAATATGAGGAATAAACACCCAGGCTCCTCACTCCTTCATTTACACCACTCCTATTTGAACGGTGTTTCAGAATCCTTGATTGTTAGAGACAGTTAAGCTTTTCAGCCTTAATTCATTAAAAAATATATATATATTCATGACAAGTTGTTTGAAATGTGGTCCCTTAAGCTTTTGCGCCGGGCTCCTCGAAACTGTTTCATATCGCTATCTAAGAAGAAAAGCCAGCCAAGATTTACATTTTAATTTAGTTAACCAAATAGTTCAGACTGTGTTCTCCAAAGACAAAGCTTGGTCTGTAAGTGGGCCGGATTTTCCTGTATTTTACGGCTGCAATTTGCATGAGAAACACCAGATCCTGCATAATTGTTGCTTTGTTGTTGTGATCCGAGGAGCTGTTTCCAATGTCAATAATTATAACTTGAAATGAAATTTAGTAGCAGTTTGGGGGCGGGGAAGGCGGGAGCCTGCCAGCCAGTCAGGATTTCACCATCAAACTAACCACAGTCTAGCCGCCTAATGGGAGGCACGGATGGAGGGGAGCCTCCCAACAAAAACTGAGATCCCCAGGCAGGAAACTGACAAGGCCTCTGGCTGCCCCAAGACAGGGCAAGGCTCAGGCCCTTTCTGTTGAGCTCTAATGAAGACTCACATGTTTTATATATGACGGGCTGCTAATTGCTTCATTACCCATGCAAATCATAAATGCAAACTGTGTCTTATCATAAAATCGGTAACTAGGCCATTTAAAATTGGAGCCTCAGAGAAGCATTATGATGTCCAGGCTACTCTGGCTTTGGGTCCCCCTCATCCTCTGTTTCCCCATCACCACCACCAACCCCTTTTAATGACTTTGTCATAAGTTGTAGCTGCTTGCTTTGGGGTTGTTTAGTGCCGTGGATTGATCTTAGGTGGTGATGAGGGTGGAAACTGATGGATGGAGGAGGCAGAGGAGGAGCTCTTGGGGGCCAGATGAGGTCTTTCCAATTTGCAGGACTCTCTAATTTATCTGTCGGAGAGGTTAAGATAGGCAGATGGGAAATGGAGGCCTGGAACAGTCATTCAACAAACATATTTAAAGATGCTTGCCCTTAAGGAGAAAGAGATGAATTAGACCGGGGATTTTACTTAGGTAAGGAAACTTCAGGCCCGTACTTTTTATACAGAGCTCCCTAGAGAAATGGCAGTTCAGGTGACTTGCCTAGGGTCACACAGTCAATATTGTGACCTGGTTTTAAGGCTTGCTTTCTGTTCTTTGTCACACTGTTTGGGGGAGAGGACTGGGGAAGGAGGAAGGGAAAGAAAATAGAAAGACAAAAGACAAAGTGAAATGATCTTTCAATAATATTTGAGAGACAGCATGATAAGATTCAGCAACCCCTAGATTTAGAGTTGTCACAAGTTCAAGATTCAAATCCTGGCTGGATATGTCATGTTATCTCTCTGAGCCTGTTTATTTACATGCAAAATGAAGGAAAGATGATTTCTGAGGCAGGCTTCTTCCAGCTCCAAATTAATGATCCTGTCATAGTAAGATCTGACACTATCAGACGGATCAGGAGACCTCTGAGCAAAGGCATGTTAGTAAATGTTTAACAACCAGCTGTTTGGGAGGGGAGGGGACAGGGAATGCTACAAGGGACACACTTTTAATTTAATCTGAATTACTACCTTTTCCTCTATCCCTTTCTTAAGTCTAGAAATCTGTAAAACAACAAAATAATCCCTGACTTGTATCATTTCTCAATTTCTAAGCATTTTCTATCAATTTCACACTGAATATTCAGTCTGAGGAGGCTGTAGCATACCCCTGAAGGTGAGGAAACGGGCCTGGAGAGATGAAGTGGGTCTAGATAAGAGTATGAGAATGGAGGTCCTTAATTTTCCAGTAGTCTGACCATCAGGACTAATGTATAGCATTTTGAAGCTTACAATGCAATTGACGATGCAATGTTGTTTTACAACAACCTTATGAAATTGGCATGACAGGTTTCAGTGCTACCATTTCTCTAGACTCTAAGTTCTTTGAGGAAAGGGACTGTTTTCATTTTTTTTGTCTTTGTGACTTATTGCAAGGCTTTTCTCATAGAAGACATTTAATTAATAAATGCTTGTCAAATTGGATTTGATTTTACCAATGTGGAAATTAAGGCTCAGAAAGATCATGGGTGGTCCGTGGACATTCAACTGCTGAGTATCATGGGCAGAATTTTAACCCACACCTTCCTTACTCCAAGTCCAAAACTCTATGCACTATTCCATATGCTGTTTCCTCGTAGCCACATCATTTCATTGTCAATAGAAAGGCAGAAAAGGAGATTTCATTCTGGAGTATTTCTCTACTCTTTTGTAAGAGGAAGGGAAAGGTTTATACCAGCGACGTCTTCAGTGTAGGAGAAACCCCATTTTGGAAACTTTTCACTGATACAAATGAGCAATTCTTCTGCAACTCACAAGGAATTGTCTCTGGTCACTGAGAGATTAAGTGATTTTCATACACAGCAAGTGTCATTCAGAGACAGGAGCTGACCTCGAGCTAACTTCTCTACCTTCTACCTCACACGGCCTCTCTTTACTCTCTTATTAGATGTAAAGCAGCAGAATGGGAAAAAATTAAAGCAGAGAGTTGTTTGGATTCAACACTGAACACCTTCAAATATCACTAGTTGAATGGTGCTAAGTATTAGATAGCCATCACTTTATTCATTGAAATTTGGAAACTCTGGAGGGCTCCTTATTCCAGATAATTAACACATTAAGTCTTTACTGAGCTCCCACCCCACTTCTCCCCAACAATTGGCATGCAGCTAATAAGTAGTTCTTTCTTTGGCCTCATCCAAAACAAAGTCTGCAAAGAAAAAATGAAAAACTATAAACCTACGAAAAGAAACACAATTAAAATCCCATAATGCAATTTTAATTAGGGCACCAAACTCCAGAATTGCAGGTGTATAAACTTAGAAGGCCAGGGAATATTTGACGGTAAACATGCTTGGAGGCTAACTAACAAATGCTTGTGTCAAGGTAACAAAGAAATTGTACCCCGGTACTAATTTCTCACCACAGCTGTTGGGCTGTTAGATGAGGAGGCTGTATACCTTTCCCAGGAATATGAAAGCAGACTGTCGGAGAGCCTGTGTTTGTCCTACTAGCCTCATTCTTGTTGCTAGCAGAGCATGTCCCAACTGTTGTCAATTTATCAATGTAATGTGCACTAGTGGGCACAGTGTGAGCAGCTATTAGGACAGGTGCTTCTATCCATCACAGCCAGTCACTTATTCCACCTTGTCAGGAAAACTAAATGGAGCTTTTGGAGAAATGTAAACAACTCTCTAATGGACAATCAAAGCACCACTTTCTGAAGCAAACAAGAGGAAGAAATCTGACAGGACATTTTTAGATTGGGGGTGTGATATTTTAAGTGTTGTCTCTGTGTTGTTGTTGTTTAAAGAACTTTTTAATGTGTTGTACATTTCAAATGCAGGAAAGGATAGAGAGGAAGGAAAAGGAAAGGGGAAACCATCTAAAGCCAAGGACCTAACCTTGCTAAAGATGGAGAAACTGGGGTTTTGTTTTGCATTGCCAATACAGTGTGATTGGGAAGGGCTAGCATCCGAGAAGAAACTGGGTGAGACTGCCAACCTGAAAATCCAGGCAAAATAGGACACCCCAATATAAATAGACTGCTTGTCGCCTCCGGAGATGCACAGGACGTTATTATTAATGGTATTTTTAAATTTTGAAATGCGCTTAGCCTCCAGGCACATGTACAAAGCTGGAATGCAATATTTAAATGCCTCCTCCCTGGGACCTCACTTGATGGGGCCTCACACATCATCAGGCAAAAGCCTGACGAAACAGATGGCTCCTTCGCCGCACCCCCTGAAAGACAACAAACTCTGGCTTTGTCAGATCAGGAGGGGAGCGGATTTCTCTGAAAATGTCCTGACTTGATCCCCCCTGCTGGCGGGGGAACATGTCTTAGCTGATGCATTTTTTTCCACTGTCGTGATGGTGCCAAGAGGAGGGACCATCTTGAAGGTAATAACTGAGAACTCTAGAGTTCAAGATGGGCATCTCACAATGCACAAGAGAGTGAGTAAGGAGCCAGGGCAAACTGGAGCACAGGTGTTAGTAGCTCTGCCTGCCAGGTGCCTTTTGCCAGATGGACTGATGCTTCCTTGGCCAACTGAAGGCTCTAGGTGGTCATTCAGGGAAACCTCCCATGGAGGCGTTTGTAGTAATTCATTCTTGAGGCCACAAAGATGTGAAGAGTGGCCAGGGTCTACATTGTGGACAAAAGACTCCTAATCTCAGTGTTCACGTAAATTAGTACAAGTGGGGGAAAGAAAGATGTTCTGGGATGAAATCATCCTGAAATTCTAGGATCCAAGAAGACCTGAGAGGGACCTGAAGGGCAATCTCATGGGGAGTTGCTCCCCACTGTCATTTCTGGATTCTCCCTTTACCTCTATCATTTAGGAACCTTTCCTCCTTTCAAGTTTATTCAATCAAAATGTTCTACTTAATCTAAATTATAGCGACTCTAGTGACCCCATGTTACCCCAGGTGATTTTTACTCTGTTCTCAAAGAACTCAGCACCTGGCTTACCATCTTTCTCTCCTCTTCAGCTCCTGGCTATATACAAGGGACTTTAGTATTTGCCCAGATGCTCCCTCCAATCCCTCACTTTCCAAATGCTTTAGCCTTTTAAAATAGCATGACCTATTCCTATATACCACCTCAACCGTACATATAGACAGGAATACACTAGATCTCATCACCATTACCTGATTAGAAACTCTGATGTTCCCCTTCTGTCTAAAACCTCCCCTCCCCTTAATCCTTACCCTTCATGAACTCTTTCTTTTTGTTTGTTTGTTTGGGGTTTTTTGTTTTTTATTTATTCTTTATTTTTACTTTACAATACTCAATCCTACAAATTGTTGAGTTCCAAATTTTCTCCCCTTCCCTCTGGAGAAGGAAATGGCATACCACTCTAGTATCTTTGCCAAGAAACCCTAAAGAGGGGTCAAGAAGAGTTGGATGTGACTGATCAAAGAATGCCAGCTATTGTTATCATCTCAACCAAATTCCATGAAAGTTGTCTATACATACTGACTCTACCTCCTCTCCTCTCACTTACTCCTCAGCCCTTTGTAATCTGTTTTCTGACATCTTCATTCACCTGAAGCTACTCTCCCAAAGTTCTCCATGATATCTTAGTTGCCAGTCCTCCACCTATCCAACCTTGGTTTTTGCAACACTATTCACTCTCTCTCTCTCTCAGTTCTCCTCCTTCCTGTCTGACCATTCCTCATTCTGCCTGGCTGGTTCATCAACCATATCATGCCCCAACTGTAGGAGTCCCCAGTGTTCTATCCTAGGCCCTTTGCCCTTCTCTCCATGTTTGATCTCTGTCTTGGTAACCTCATAAACTTCACTGGGCTTAAGTATCATCTTTATAGAGATGATTCACAAATATATTTAGCCAGAGTCGATCTCTGCCAAATTTGAATCTTGCATCACCAATTGTATTTCCAGTTGGATGTCTTGGTAACATCTCAAACTCAATGTATCCAAAATAGAGCTCCTCTTGCCCCTCCCCCCAAAACTCTCCCCTCTTTCAAACTCTCCTATTTCTCACAAAAGCACTGCCATCCCTCTAGTGACCTTATCCTGGATTCTTCACCCTCACCCCACATGTCTATTCAGTTGTCCAATCTTGCTGTTTTGACCTTCATAATATCTCTTCCCACTCTGATGTTTTCTTTCTAGTCACATAGTTACTCCCTTAGTTCATCTTTCATCTAGATTATTGCAACAATCTTCTAATTGGTCTTCCTGCCTCAACTCTCCCACCACTCCAGTCCATCCCACATCCTACAGCCAAAGTCAGCTCAGTCTTGATCATGTGACTCCTCTACTCAATCAACCCCAGTGATGTCCATTGCTTCTTGGATAAAGTATAAACCCCCCAGTTTCACTCTTAAAGCCCCAAAAGGATTTTCCAGCCTCACTGAACATTACTCTCCCTCCAGCATTCTGTGATTCCACTAAACTGGCCTCTCTATTTCTCCCACAAGGGATTCCATCTCCAGTCACCATTCCTTTACAGAGGCTGTCTCCTATGCGTGGAATATCTGTTCCTTTCATAGAATCCCTCTCTTGCTTTAAGATGCAGCACTATGGAAACTTTCTTTATCCTGATCCCAAAATTACACTTTTCACTTGTGGTTGTTCAGTCATTTCAGTCACATCTGACTCTTCATGATTTCATTGAGGGTTTTCTTGGCAAAGACACTGGAGCAGTTTGCCATTTTTCTCCATTTCATTTTACGGATGAGAAAACTGAGGCAAACAAGGGTTAAGTGACTTGCCCAGAGTCACACAACTAAGTGTCTGAAGCCAGATTTGAACTCATAAAGATGAGTCTTACTGACTCCAGGACTGGCTGTCTGTGCACCATGGTGCCACCTATCTGCCTCTGGAAATATTGGTCTATTTCCTCCCAAACTATCTTGCATTTAACTATTTTGTATGTATTTGTATTTATTCTCCTTATATCTATGCCATATATACTTACATATGTACTTGTCTTCCCTAGTAGAAAATAAGCTCCTTGAGAGTAGGAATTGTTCCAGCCTTCATATTTTTTTCTCTAGTGTCTAGCACATTGTTGGGCACTTAGCTCTTCTGACTAAATGAATGTTGATTGATTAAATTGATTGTATCAGCTCCATCTTCCCAGAATGGAGTTTCAGCTACTTTGCTGTCTTGCTCTCAGCAATGTTGCCCCTAATTTATTGAAGTACCAGAAAAAGTAGGTAACACTCCAGTTAAGGTGAGAGTGCAGCAAGGTTTCAGTGTGCTACCAACACTCCAACCTCAAACATCCCCCAGACTCCTCTGAGTATCCTGGGTACAATGGAATAAAAACATTGAGTTCAGTAATGCCCCATTGGAGATCATGTCCATCTTCTCTCTGGTCTTGTGGACCGTTCCCCAGAACCATTCACTGAAAAGCTGGACAATAATATGACCCTGGTAGAGATCTATGGGGACAGAAAAAGAGCTAATAAATTTACCAAGAATCAGAACACTTACCTCTTGCCCATGGCACTCCAATGTTGACTGGCATCCCCAGAGCCCTGGGCAACATTTGAAACTTTGCCAATCTAGAAAGTGAATAAAATGGAGGTCTCCAGAATACTCTCCAAACTTTCTATTAATGTGTCTTCTATGGTGATGGGGCTTTTATCCCTGTCCGTTTTTTCTTCCCTTCCTTTAAATTGATAAGGCCCTAAAGGGCAGAGACCATGTCTGTTTAGTTCACTTTGTAGAGCCCCTGGAATGATGTCATATGCACATTGATGCTTTCCAGATGATTTTATGGAATGGAGCCTCCTTGATTAGACAACAGGAAATGCTTTGACCATAACTCATTGATCTGATAAATTTGCATGGAGGGGTGGCAAATGATATTATTCATAATTCAAAAAGGAAAAATGATGGAGAACCAGAGAGGTGAGATGGTAATGTGAATGATAGCAATGTTGCTAATGAAAGAAGCATGGAGTAATGGATGAAAATGGCCTCAGAGAAAAGGCTACTTGGATTCAAATCTTCCCTTTGATATATACTGGCTATGTGATCCTAACCAAGTCATTTAACCTCTAAGTGTTCTAAGCCACTCTCCAGCATGACTATCCTTAACCTAGAGTCTGGGAATTTGTGTGTGTGTGTGTGTGTGTGTGTGTGTGTGTGTGTCTGTGCGTGTGTATATGTGTGTATTCATTCTCCCCTGTGGCTCCAAGAAGCTATAGCATGAGCAGTGACCACAACCTGCTGTAAAACCATCTTGGCAATTGGGCTAAATCAGGTTGAGGGTAACTGACCGGCTTCAAACCCATCTGTGAGTTAGGGGATTGTTCACCTCAAGCAGACCTCCCCCCATAGAACGAGTGGATAAGAACAATTTGTTCCAATGGTCATAAAAGCAGCTGAAGCAGGTACTGTGAATTGCTTTAGAGCTTGGTCAGACATCAAAGATACCAAGGTCACCCACTGCATCCTGGGCCATCACTAGTCATCTTGACTTTTGTTTTGCCACTGGACTTTGATGATTCTGGAAGAGAGAGTGAGGCTCATGACTTTGTGCATTTCTGCCCCACTTAAATCCATTTCAATCCAGTCAAGACATCACCCTGTGATGTCATTGGTCCTCTTTGAAAACAAAAAATGAACAGCTGTATCTACATCTACTGATAAATATCTCAGTGGGTATATTTGTACACACACATATATGTACATACATACACACACATATACACATTGACATCTTTTTCAATATAATTGGCTTCCTTTACAATTCTATGTATTTTATTTTGTACATTTAAAAACATTATTCTGAAAGAGGATCTATAGGCTTCACCAGACTGCCAGTTGGGTCCAGGACACAAGGAAGGCTAAGAGCGCCTTTTCTAAGACAATCAGATGCCTAACAGTTGCTGATCTGAATTGGTAGAGAGCAACCTTCCTGGAAGTTCTATATGCCAACAATCATAGGTCATCATTGCCCTAATGATGATAATGATGATGATGATGGGGAGGAGGAGGAGGAGGAGGAGGATGCCTAATTACTATAATAAATGCTGATGGTGATTTGATGACACTCACGTGGCACTTTGAAGCTTACACAGTTTTACAAGCTCACAAGGATTATCCCATTTGTACCTCACAATAACCCTATGAAGAATTATAAATGTTTTTTACGCCATTTTACTGATCACAAGGTTGAGGCTCAGACTGGCAAAGTGATTTGCCCTTGGTTACACTGCTTATAAATGTCAAGGAAAAATTTGATGCTGGGGCTTCCTGATTCCAAATTCTGCACTCTAAAGTCAATGTAAAGATTTAGAATTGGAAAAGGCCACACTATCAGAGCCATTTTGAACCCTCGTGGGAATGGAGAGAAGCTTCAGGTACTTCAAGGGACTTTTTGGTAAGAATTTATCCACTGCTTCTCTAACAGAGGCTAGACCTACATTTCTCTAACAGAAAGCCTTTGGTTTTGCCCTTTTCTAATGAACTCAAAACCCCCCACAGTCTATTTGCCAACACACTTGGCATTTTTATACTGACAGAATGATTTTTCATTACACAGCCTGAGCAATTGCGTTAATGAAGAATGAATGAGAGCGCTAGTTGATGGGACGTAATGACCACTAGGTCAGCAATCCAGGCTCTTCTATGAGATACTGTGTGTCTTTTGCTAAATTTACTGCTATATGCCAATCCTTTTATTCTTCTTTTAGTGCCTTCTGTCACATTCTTAGGACCACAGAATCCCAGAGTAGGAGGGGACTATAGAGGAGTGGTGTCAAACACAAATAGAAACAGAAGCCACTGATGGGTCCATAAGAATCCCTATGGGCCAAATGTTGACTTAGTGCTCAAGTTTCTATCTTGGTTTTATTGTGTTTTTATTTATTTTGTCAAATATTTCCCAGTTATGTTCTAGTCTAGTTAAGAGCCCCCTTGGGAATGTTTCCAGCTACATGTGGCCAGCGTGTTTGATACCTGGGCTTAGAGGACATCCAACCCATAGCTCACTGAGAATTCCCTTTAAACTGGACTTGATAAGTGGTCATTGCTTGAAGACCTCCAGTGAAGGAGAACCAATTGCCCTTCTTATAGGAGCCCATCCTACTCTTGGGCAGTTCTAATTGTTAAGAAGTTTTCCTGACATTAGGCCTAATTGTCATCTTGAAACTTTTACCCATTACTTCTTGTTCTGTCCTCTGGAGACAGATATAACAACCCTAATCCATCATCCACGTGGCAACCCTTCCAATGCCTGGAGGCATCAGGAGTGTCCCCCATTACTCACCCACCCATCTCTTCTCTTCTTCAGACTAAACATCTCCCATTACTTCAACTAATCTTTATATGGCCTTTTCTTGGCCTGGTTGTCCTTCTCTGAATACTCACTAGTTTTATCAATATCCTTCCTAGAATGTGGCACTTAAATCTGAGCACAACATGGCTTGACTAAGTCTGTCTTCTCTTTCCTCCTGGACAATATGCTTCTCTGAACAATTCCTAAGGTTGGATGCAGCTTGGGCTTTTGTGTCACATTTTCCAAAATTCTAGTTCCAAGTTTTTTCCTCTTTCCTCAGACCCCAAACTGTTAGCAGATCACCTTCTCTCCACTCCTCCTACTTTACCAAAATGGAAGCTCTTTGATTTGAACTCCACAAACTTCCCTTCTCTACTCCTCCAAACCTCTCAGTATCCTCACCCCATCTTTCTTGCATCCCTCCAGGTTCTCTTTCTCCTGGTCAAGGTTAACCCCTTCATTTCTACCCTATATCCATCCTATCCCCTCTTATGATCTTACTTTATCAATCCACCCATGTTCTCCCATCTTCAATCTCTGCCTTAGTCTACAAACCATGTTGGGCCTACCTATCCAGCCTCATCACCACCCTCCCCCCAACACACACACACACACACACACACACACACACACACACACAGAGAGAGAGAGAGAGAGAGAGAGAGAGAGAGAGAGAGAGAGCGAAAATCTTTGCCTTGATCTCACTACTCCCTCAAGCAATTATCTTACCTTTTTCCAGCCCTTTACTGATAGACTTATAGGAAAAAAATCTATGATCACTGATTCCAGTTCTTTATCATCCACTTTTTCTTTAAGCCCTTATAGTTTAGGTCCTGTCTCCTCCACTCTGTTGAAACAACTGGTTTTCATGTCATTCATAACCTTTTTATTGCTAAACTGAATGATTCTTTTTAATGTTCTCATCATCTTTGACTTCTCTGAACCATTAATCATCTTTGACTCCTCCCTCGGCATTTGTAACAGCACCTTCTTCACAGTTTTTCTCTTCTCTTTCAGCCTGCAACAACTCTGTCTCCTATATGCTCCTCACCCTCCTTCTACCTTTTAAATAAGAGTTTCAGGGCAGTTAGGAGGTTCAGTGGAGATAGCACTGGCTCTGGAGTCAGGAAGACCTGAATTCAAATCCAACCTCAGATACAAACTAGCTATGTGACCCTGGGCAAAAAAACAAAAAGGAAAGAAGGAAGGAGAAAAGGAAGGAAGGAAAGAAGGAAGGAGAAAAGGAAGGAAGGAAGGAGAAAAGAAAGGAAGGAAGGAAGGGAGGGCGGAAGGAACGAAGGAAGGAACAAAGGAAGGAAGGAAGGAAGGAAGGAAGGAAGGAAGGAAGGAAGGAAGGAAGGAAGGAAGGAAGGAAGGAAGGAAGGAGAGTCTCCTCCAAGGTTCTAGCTTTGGTCATCTTCTCTGCTTTTTTGACACTCTCCCTTGATGACTTCATCCATTCTCATGATCACCTTCATGCACATGTCTTCCAAATATGTAACTCTGGCTTTCCCCCCTAAAAAATCTCCTCAGACCTCAGATCCATATTTACAAATGCTTATGAGATGCCTTCGTCTACACTTTTAACTGATAACTCAATACTAACACGTCCAAAATAGAGTCCTCATCTTCTCCTCAGGACTTGCCACTCACCAAGGAAACCTCCATCTCCATTACATTCACCGTCACCCATCCAAACTCCTAACTGCAGAGACATCTTTGCTTTTGGCTTTTTCTTCCTTCTAGTCAATAAATCTGTAAATTTTACATATACCCACATGCATATATGAGTGTATGTGTCTAGATGTGTATGTGTCTGTAGGTATATACACACATACACAGGCATATATGTATATACACACATATAATGTACATAATTGAAGATTATGTGTCTTATAAAGAATATATTTGATATAATGTATACAATAGAAGTTCATATACTTTATGCATATATGCATATACTTAATAAAATATGGGCATATATACATAAACATGTAGACATACCTACACGTACACACACATATATGGCAGCTAGGTGGTAGAGTGGATAGAGCACCAGGTATACTGTCAGGAGACCTGAGTTCAAATCCAGCCTCAGAGATGATACTTATAAGGTGCTTAGTACATTTCCTGGCACATAATAGGCAATTAATTTCCTTTCCCCTTCCCTCAAAGGTCACATACTATATACGTACATACATATTATGTTTATTGTTTGTATATACACACACATGTATATATAACACATACATATATTTGCATACACATATACACATATATAAAAAGACTTACATATACATACATATATAGATTTAACAAAGCAGGGTTTTTAAGCTCCATCATTGTCCTTTTCTGAACTCTTTTTTCCTCTATCCTTTAAAAAATACTTTATTGAAATTTGTTTCCCATGTCTATCACAACCCACAACCTACAAACACATGGAGTTGAGCAAAACAAACGTATATATTGTTCATGTCTGAAAATTCTGGTCTGATCCTGGACCTCACCCACCCAACAGTAGGTAAGAATTATACTTCATCTGATCAGGTCAGAATATTTCTAAATTAATAAAATAAATTCCACAGAATTACATAAGAAACAGCATGTATTGAAATACAGTTATCGAAATCTTTTTAAAAACAAGTTCATGGACCCCACCTTATTTCCTAAACTAGATCCTGTTACCCTCCATAGGAGCCAACAATGTGACACAGAAGGGGAAAAAATGGGTGTAGATTTCAAGCTTGGAGGGGCTTCCTTTTGAGATCCTTTGAAAGACTGTCTTGTGGAGTTCTGTGGAGCTACAGATAAGCAGTGGGTGCAGTTAAAGTTGAAGAGACATGTTGTTTTAGCTTAGTTTAAGGGGAAAAAACTCCATCTAACAATCCAAGCTGTTAAAAGCGGATGAGCTGCCTCAGGAGATGGGTGTTACCCCCACCACCCCGAGAGTGCTTCTATCAAAGGTTAGGTGACCCCTGGTCAGTTACAGGGTATCAGGGATTCTCGGTCAGGTACAGATCAGACTGGATGGCATCTGATCTTTCCCCATTCTCTGTGACTCTGTGATTATACTACTCTATGGTCCCTTGGAATTCTAAATCTTATGCTCCTATGATTTCCATACATATGTATATTTTCATATATTTCAATGTATCCCTCAATGCATGGGGAAAATTATCTGTCGAGCTAAGTTCTCTAAGTCAGACCTGATCTTTTCATTGCTTTGCATTACCTATAAAGAGATGTATTCCTGGACTTTATTTCTGGTTTATGCTGATTGTCATAATCAGAGTGGTCCATTTATCCTGTGTACATAAAGTACAGCAGGAGGTGGCGGGGCGGGGGGGTGGGGGTGGACTATTTCTTTTATGGACAAAGAATAAAAGTTAGACTAGCAAGGTCCTCCTCATTTACCCAACACCTAAAATTACTCTGTTCCTGACTTGGCAATAATAGTCAGCAAGGCTCAGGGCCACCTCCTCTACCTTACTTGAGTGTGACTTTTCTATTTAACACAGAAGTGCTCTAGGAAATTCTTTCAATGGCTGTGCATCTTGGAACACCCTACCCTCCAAGAAGTCAACATTGTGGGTGACCCAAAGAACAATGGTGAAATGTTTGGTACCCCCAGGTGGCAGAGTGGACAGAACGCACTTCTTTTCCCACTCCCTCTCTAGTCAGCTCCACCTCCACACCAGCTGCTCTTCCTACTAAGGAAGACCTACTGAGGTCTTCTCACTGACTGCTAAGTCCCTGCTAGGAAGTTACCAATATCCTACCATGAGGAGCCCCAGCCTCACTCCCTTCACTTCCAATCATTCTCTGGCCTGGTGGTCCGTTCCACTTCCATATCCACTACCTTGCCCGGCATGGGTACCTGCCTTCCCTACTCTCACCCTCTGGCTTCTCTTCCCTTCCCTTTATATTCTGTCTTCTCTGACTAGATGGTAAGCCTTGAGAGAAGGTATCATCTTGTTTCTTATTTTTGTATCCAAAGCACTTAGCAAAGTGCCTGACACATATTAAATGCTGGTACATAAATGCCTCTCTACCTAAAACTTGGTTTAGTCCGAGTTTGAATTCTGATTTAGACATTTAGTAGCTGTGTGAATCTGGTCAAGGCCCTTATGCTCTCAGCCTCAGTTTCCTTATCCATAAGATGGGAATACCGATAGTACCTATGTTATAATATTGTTCTGAAGATAAAATTTTATGTGTGTGTATATATGTGTACGTACATATATATACACACATACAAATTACATATATATATACACATGCACACACACACATATATATACATATATTTGCACATGCAGGAAAACAGACATGTTTGTACATATCTACATACACGTACACATATACATGTGATATACATACATGTGCATATACTGTGTATATATACACATATATGCATATGTATATATTTAGTTTTTAAACTTTGTGGCACTATGTAAATGTGTGAACCACAAGTTGGTAGTGTATATAGCCTATGTTGATTTGTGTTGAATTGTCAGAGACATTGTGGAGAAACTATATGATTGTAAAAGCAGCCAGATTGGGGTCAGGTGCAAGAGCAGTGGTACCATATTGGATTGCTCAATTGTCCCACTGATGCCTACAAAATTTGAAAAATGCCAGGTAAGGTGGCATACACACCTGTAATCCCTGCCACTGTAGTGGTAGAGATGGGAGACTTGCTTGAACTTAGTAGTTCTGAGCTGTAGTGGGCAGCTTCAGTATTAACCTTAATTTTACACAAAGTTTAGCACCAATATGATGAGCCTCTGGGGTCAGAGTTGGGATGGGCAGGGGGGGGGGCAGGGTAACCAAGGTGCCTAAAGAGAAGTCAACCAGCTCGAGTTAGGAAATGTAGCAAGGCAAAGCTTTATGTCAGTCAACAGTGGAATTGCCTACGAGTGGCTGTTGTACTTCCATTCTTGGTGATACAGAGAGATAAAAGAAAGAGAAAGAGGGAAGAAAGGAAAGAATGAAGGAAGAGAGAGAAGGGAATAGGGAGAGAAGGAAGGAAGGAAAGAAGAGAGGGAGGGAGGAAGGAAGGGAAGAAGGGAGGAAGGGAAGAAGGAAGGGAGGGAGGGAGGTAGGAAGGAAAGGAAGGAAGGAAGGAAGGAAGGAAGGAAGGAAGGAAGGAAGGAAGGAAGGAAGGAAGGAAGGAAGAAAGGAAGGGAGGGAGGAAGGGAGGGAGGGAGGAAAGAAGGAAGGGAAGAAGGAGGGAGGGAGGCTAAAAAGCCAGAGAAAGGCCTATAGATATGGAAAGACATGAGATGAGAAGACATTGAGGATTGTGATCTGTACCAATGGAGAGAATGTCCACAATGTTGACATAGTAGATCCATTGAAGAATCAGTGTGAAATTGGTGGGCAGCAAGAAACATTAATTAAAATTAAATTAAAATTGGCTTTGTATTTGTAAGGTTCCATATGAATGAATGAATTTGAAAAAGAACAACAGCATTTACTATATGTGTGTATGTATATCTATATACACATACACATATACATACCTACCTACATACATACATACATACATACTTATACTGTGCAAGGAGCTGGGGGTACAATTACAGAAAAAGAAGATAGTCCCTGCCCTTTAGGACCATATATTCTAATGGGGGGGGGGAGACAATACATATGAATTAATGGTGTCCTATAGGAAGGGACACTTTGGTTTGGAAAGTTGCAGGGATGATGGTAAGCTGAACCACAGAAGAGTAGATTTCCAGTAGCCATGGCAGTATTGAGTTGATTATGGCTGTGAAATAGAAAGGGGTAGGTATGAAGGAAGGAATGGAGGTTGCAGTAACAAGGCTGAAGTAAAGCACAGCTGGGATTAGCCAAGATAGAACCATTCTGGCTTCTCACCCCCCTTCTCTCTGTATGAAGAACTTTCAAGCTTCACCCTGTCCTTGCTAGCGCCCACCCACAACAACTGGCCATTGGAATTCTTAACACTTCATGGGGTGCTTGAATGTTCTGTTCTAAGGCATTGTATACTCAGAAATCTTCAGTGACTGACTCCCTTTGGCTTCCAAGGTACACCAAATAATCCCAAACCAGCATTTAAAAGCCTTCTAAATTCTCCAGGCTTTTGCCATGTAGGCCTTTGCTCTGGTTACTTGTGAAGTCTTTCAGTTTTTGTCCCCTTTCACACATTCTCTTTCACTCAAACAATCTGCTCCTTAAAAGTGATATTATATGTCCTGCAAAGGGGGTTCCCTCATTCCTGGAGTCCCTTCCCTTTTCAAACCTGCCTTAACATTTATTAAGTGCCCACCATGTGCTAGTCACTGTGCTAAGTAGGCACTTAATAAATGTTAACTAAATCTGAGATATAAAATAAAATATTTTATTTGGCATTTAAAGCCTTTCCTACTTGTTGAGTCTTTTCACACTCTACTCCAAGTTTTTTGTGGTCCAGTGTCACTGGCTTACTCACTGTTTCTCACACACAAAACTCTATCTACCAAATCTACTTGTTACTGCCTATTCTCCATGCCAGGGATGCTCTCTTTCCTCAACCACCAACTCCTCGCTCCCGTGGCTTCCTTCAAGACTCTGCTCAAATCCCATTCTGTAAGTACTTCCCCATTTCCCCTAACTCTTTGAGTCCTCCCCACTTCCTAAGCCCTTCTTTTCTCTAAGATTCTCAGTCTCTCTCTCTCTCTCTCTTACTCTCTGTCTTTCTCTCTCTCTCTCTCATATATATATATATATATATATATATATATATATATATATATATATACACATATATTAATAGTTTGATAGATATTTCCATGTTTTCTGTCTCATTAGAATGTGAGACCCAGGATATTGTTTTTGTCTTTCTTTCTATCTCCAACACTTAGCATAGTGCCTGGCACACAGGAGGCACTAATAAATGCATACTGACTGACTGGCTAAATTAATACATCAATAAGGATTTATTAAGCACCTACTATGTGCCAGGTACTTTGCTTAGTGCTGGGAATACAAACATAATAACTGAAACAATCTCTATGCACAAAAAACTCAAATTCAAAAGCTCATTCATCATTTATCCATTCATCAGGTAGCTGTTAAACAAATACTATGTCAGATAGTATTTAGATCCTGGGGATACAAAGAGAACACCAAAACAACCCCAGTCCTCGAAGAGTGTACATCCTTTGACATCCTCTCCCACAGCCCCTGTCGGTATAGCCTCTCCTGATTTTCCCCAGCTGTTAGCTCTCTGGAAATTACTTTGCATCACTTTGTACACACTTTACATTTATTTATGGGTACACATGTTCTGTCCCCCAGGTAGAATGTAAGCTCCTTGAGAGCAGGGACCATTCTTGACTTTGGTCCAAAGATTGCAAGTTGGAAGGGACCTTAGAAGTCATTGAGTTCAAATTCCTCATTTTACAGATGATAAAACTGAGTCACTTGGAGATTAAGTGACTTGCTAGGATCATACAACTACATATACCTGGCATATGGTATATTCTTAATTAGCCTGTTGAAATTATACACCCTCACTCATCAGATTTGTTGACAAATGACTTCCCCTGGTGAATGCAACACCAAATATCTAGACTCCCAGCCCCTGTCCACTGCCACAATGGGCCTGCCCATACTGTGATCCAAAACCTCAGTCTTGGAGGGATGTCTGGTTTAGTCAGGGGAAGGGATTCAAAGGAATTCTCTTTTCTGCCCTCTCCCTTGCTCTACTTTTTACCCATTCCATTCCCGTTACAAGTAAATATAGAACCAGTTGAAGTAGCACTGAAGATTCCATCAATCTTGAGCCACGTGAGGGCTTCCCACCTTTTTGTAAACCTAGTAATTAACTTTTGTCAAGCTTCGTAAAAATGTTAACAGGGTCCTGCCGCTCTCCCCGTGTAAGGCGATGTTATTACTTTTTAAATGCAAGACAGCAGTTTCCTCTGGTGGAAAATGCATTTGCCCTCACAGCCTAAAATGTTAAGCCACCAAAAACATCTTTGTAAAAGAGCCATGGCTGCGGACTAAAGTGTGTGGTTTATGGATTTAACTTCTCTTTGGAAATAAAAGATGACTTCCAAAGGAATGACACGAGTACTGAGCTGGTGTGATCTCCTCCTGCAATGATTCTTCTTTGATTGATGTGCCATTAATACTTTAATTGGCAACAGGTGCAGCTGATTGTTGGTGCCTAAGCTGAAAAATCTGAAATTGAACATAAGGCCCTGATAAATTAATAAACTCCTCTGCTCCAAACAGTTGTTGCTGGGAACTAACTTTCCATGGAGCTCTGCTCTGTCAAGCACACTGAATTCTTTATGTTAAAAAGCAAAGTGTTACTTAATGATAAATTAAAATTACAAAAACGGGGAAAGCCAGAATATAATAACAGCATCGCCCCCCCCTTTCCCAGGGAAAAAGGAAATTGCTGGAAGGAGCAGAAGAATTTGATTTATGAAATAAATTGGTTCCCTTTTGTGGACCGAAGTGTTTTGTCTCTAGATTCCATATCACATTATTAAAATAATTTTCTGTTATTTAATATAAGTGAGGGGATGGGAGAATAAAGGGTTTTTACATAAAGTTCTTCTTCCCCCTGAGGTAAAAATTAATATTGAATAGAAACTCAGAAGAAATCCTAAAGGTTCTATAAAGTACCTTAAAACGTTTTGTTTTGTTTGTTTAACCCTGTGAGTGTTAGGACCACTCGCAATCCTTTTCCATCAGAATTTGACTATATAAGGGCAGTAATTTCAGATCCCTATATTAAGCTTCTGATTTGGACAGTGTAAGTAAATTGTGAAGTAATTTTTTTGTAAATTAGATTGCAAATAATTTGTAGATTGAAGGAAAGAAGCTTGATGGAGCAGCTTTGGAGCCATGGAAATGGGGTTCAAATCCTGCCTTAGGGAATGTGTGATCCTTCATGAGTCCCAATCTCTCAGATACTCAGAATTAGAGAGTTAGGTATGAACTCAGAATTAGTTAATTAGGAATGGTCTGTAATCATACTTGTAGTACTTACCCATAGGGTTGTTGTGAGCTGAGTACCCTGTTTACCTTGAGGCACCATATAGATGAGCTATCGCCACCTGTGATTCTGCAGCTATTGGCATCTCGTGGGACTTTTGGTGACATTAAAAGGGAAGCAGTGTCGTGCAGTGGGAAGAGCCCCAGATTTTGATTCAGAGGACCCCAATTTAAATGCCAACTCTGTCCCTAACCAGAGGCTGGAGTTAGGGCATGTCATTTCACCACTACGTGCTTCAACAAAGAAGAGGTTACCCTCTAGAGTGGGGTTTGGATTTATGTGTTTTGATTCAATGAACATCTAGTAAGGGACTGCTATAACAAGACATTATTCTAGGAGATTAAAGTAATCCAATTTGCCAATAGAGGCACCGGATAACAAAGTCAAAAACCGAACAAGCAGTACCCTAGAGATATTTAGAGTGGACATTTATTATATGTGAATTAATGGTATTGATCACACACATCAATAACTGGGCATTTTAATCAGATATTGTGGATGAAACCTATGACAAAATGGTCACCAATGAGTACCAGGAATGGTAAACCATTACTTTTTATTAAAAAAACACCAACAAGATCTTTCCTGCCTCACCCCTTTTCTTAATCCCTTCTGCCTCATTTGCCTTTCTCTCCCTGCATAGTGGTTTAGTGATTTCACTTAGTTATAGTCTCAACATATGTTCATCTGGCCTCTAAGTGAAAACCATCAATAAAGAGGAACCTTCTGCTCCCTGAGGCAGCCCAATCCACTTTGGGACAACTTCAGTTGACTCAGTTTCTCCTTATGTGAAACTGAAATCTTTTTCTCCAAAACTCCCAACCGTTGCTTGTATCTCTACTCTTTTGGGTCAACCAGAACAACAAATCTATTCCACAGGACAATCCTTGAAATTTTTGAAGAGATAGTTATCATCAACTCCACCCATCCAAGCCCCTAAGCTTTGTGTTCCTTGCTTAGATATAGAAATGACTACCTCTCTATAACCAATAGAATAAAGAAAACCCTTCAAGGTCATTGAAAACCATTTGAAATATTAACTCTGACTTGATATAAGTGAAATAAACAATGTCAGGTCCAAATGAGACCATGTCCTCCTGCCTCTAAGGTTTGTCACGATCTGAATGTTTTATGGGTACCTGTAAGATGTGTTGATTTGTCTTTTCATAAGTCAGAGACAATCTGAGATTTGCATTACTAATAGTTGTCTTTCTATGTCTGTTGACACTCTGATTGCTTTTGAATATCCCTAAGTGGTTTTCCATATTTGGGAGGTCACTTTGCCATTTGGAAAGAGGTGGGCTTTTTGCAAGTGGGCCCATTTCCATATATGATCTATTTGTTATATAAATTAGCTTAGATTTTGGATAAGGAATGAAAAAGCATTTTAGGTACTATGAGAAGCATTAGCAAACAATCCCTGACCTCAAGACGATTCTAATTCTAATAGAAAAATGAATAGGAGACCAGTGGCCAGGGTCTTTTGGATGGGGAAGTCACAGAGATGGTGACTGGAGTCATAAGACAATTGATTCACACATTTTTGGGGGGAAAGATGGCATTGGATCCATTGCCTTTCCTACAACTGGACATAGAAATCTGAAGTAAGCGGAAAGATGACCATTATCAATTTAAATTTCTATGATTCTGGGACTGACTCTGTAGTATATGAATAAAGACTACATCTGCTATTTAATTGAGATGGGGAACTTCCAGGTGAGGAAACTCCCTCTACCAATGCAAGTAGGCAGTTTTTCTGCAACTTACAGTGTTACAGAGATGCCTAGAGCATCAAGAGATTAAATTACTTGCCAAGGATCACATAGCTAGTATGTGGGAGAGACTGAATTTTAACCTGAGTCTTCTTGACTCCAAGGCTACCTGCCAGCTAGGTATCACAGGGCAGCTAGGTGTCACAGGGCAACTAGATAGTACAGTAAATCAGGCACCCAGCCTAAAAGTCAGGAAGACTCATCTTCATGAGTTCAGATCTGGCCTTGAACACTTGCTAGCTGCGTGACCCTATTTGCCTCAGTTTCCTCATCTGTAAAATCAGCTGGAAAGGAAATGGCAAACCACTCTTTGCCAAGAAAACCCCAAATGGGGTCACAAAGAATCAGTCTTAATTGAAACAACTGGACTACAACAACAACTTCTTGACTTCAAGGACCCGGCTTTCTATCCACTCTTACAACAATGCCTTTCTTCCTAGAAGCAGCTAGGTGGTTGGAGCACTAGGTCTTTTTCAATCCACTCCAGTGGGTCCCTATTATCTCAACAATCATTATCTCCTGTGTTTGGTTTTTAAAGCCCTCCATCAACTAAACCCTTCTTATCCTTCTAATCTTCTTACACTTTACTCCTCTCCATATATTGCCAAGTGACATCAGCTTCCTTGCTATTACTCAAATAAGATACTCTCTCTCCCAACCCAGTGCACTTTCTCTGGCTGTACTCTTTGGCTGAAATTCTTTTCCTTTTCACTTCTGCCTCCTGGCTTCCTTCAAATTCCAGCTAAAACCTCCCCTTCTGTAAAAAGGCTTTCCCATTCTCCCTTAATTTTAGAGTCTTCCTTCTGAGGTTATCTCTAATTCAGCCCATTTTTATCTTGTTTGTACACACTTACTTACATATTGACTCTCCCACTAGATTGCAAGCTCTTTGAACATAGAGACCTTTTACCTTCCTGTGTATATCTAGCACTTAGCACAATGCCTGACAAATAATAGGTTCCTAAAAATGTTTGATGACTTGACAGGAAGCCCCAGAATGAAAACAAAAAGTTGATTTTGAGGTGTCGTGATCTAGTTGAGTCGTTGAACAGGATTGTAGACAAAGAATTGAGGTCAAGGATGACCCAAAGGGTAACACAGAGGCATTTGGTGGGCCAAAGCATTACAACCAAGAAAATATTCAAAAGAGCTGGCATAAATGAAATGATCAGATAAAAAATAGAATAGTAACTTAGCAAGAGTGTGATGAATAAACACTGATCAGCCCACATACTTAATTAACGACCGAGCAATATTAAAAAAAAAAAGTGGTCAAGACCCCTAGCACATTTTTTGGATGTCCTGTGGCAGATTTACCCAAGGACAGCAAAAAGAGTCACCCAGGATGGACAGACAGGTGTGAGCTGTGGAGGAAGCACCCACTTCAATGATAGCAAAGCTCCGTTGCACTATTGTCAGAGACAGACTGCTAAGAAGTGATTCTTGAGGAAGATGCATTTTAGAAGAATAGTAAAGTCAAGGGGAATGGAAGACATGTTCAGAATTCAGGCATCTTAGCAGGTTGGTATTCTCTTGGCCTCCAGACAGGAGGCAAGGCTGCATCTAAACTCCTCCCAACAGTGGCATCCTTCTGATAATCTTAAGATCTCCAGTCCTCAGAGCCCCATGCTGAGTAGAATAAGGCTGAGCCCTGTGTGGTCACGTTACCCTTGCTCTGTTCCGTCGTCCCATTGAACAGTGTAGCCCCAACACCAGTTGGCCACCTTGCAAATGCATGCCTTTGATCACAGTGGGGACCCAATGATAGAGTGTGAATAAATCAACACCAGGTCATCAAAGTACTAGGGGAAAAAAACCTCTTGAAACAGCAGGACCTCCTGAACAAGGTTGGGAGTATTTAGAAAGGACAAGCAAATGGTTATAAAGATCTCCAGGAAGTGGAATGATACAGCCTTCCTCAGACATCCACTCCAGGGTCTCTCTAGCATTTCACACCTTCTGACTTCTCCTATCATCAGTGGAAATAAAACAGTTTCAAGTATTTAGGTGATATTGATAGTGCATGCTTATTTAGGTTGTTATAGCTAAAACCTTATTTATTCAGACCCATCAAGGAATGAATTATTTCATCTAAGTAAATTTTCCAGATCAAAGGATGATAGAATTTGGGAGCTCTAAGGGGCCATGGAGATTAGCTAATCCATTCACTTCCACATTATAGATGAGGTAACTGAGACCCAGAGCGAAGTGATTTGCCCACATTTACCCAGAGAGGAAATGGCAGAGCTGAGACTTTTTCTTACCGTAACCACACAGCTTCTATGACACATTTATTGACTGACAACAGACATCATGAATTTGGGGCAGTCTTCCCATCATCTTCCTGACACTCTCTTGCTAAGAGTAACCTTGACTCTGAAATTCAGTCTAGTTGTCCATTAGCTATTAGTCTTCTCCTGCACCCTCTGTCTTCCAGGCCAGTACCAAGTGGGCACCTCCCTGGCAGTGGTCCTCAGACTGTTGGCTCCTAATGCTTAAAGGAAGAAGGAAGAGAGCAGAGGATAGAAAGGGAAGTGGGGTGAAGGGTAATGGTCCTGGAATTGTTAATTAATAAAAGGGATTTGTGTGGCTTTTCTTGGAAGATGGCTCTAATTCAGGTGGGTAGCTAGGTGGCGAAGTGGATAGAGCACCAAACCTGAAATCAGGACAACTCATCTTCCTGAGTTCAAATCTGATCTCAGACACTTCCTAGCTTTGTGACCTTGGGCAAGTCTCTTCACCCTGTTTGCCTCAGTTTCTTCATCTGTAAAAATGTACTGGAGAAGGGAAATAGCAAACCATTCCAGTATTTTTGCTAAGAAAAACCCAAACAAGGTCACAAAGAGTTGGTCACAACTCAAAACTGACTGAAGAATAACCACTAATTCTGGCAGTTTAAGCATGTATTGAGTGATCACTTGAATGAATTCAAGGAAGCTACTTAATTAAAATGATGCTAGCCTACAATGTTGTCACAAGTTCTCTCCTCCTCAGTGCCCATTTGCCTGTTCTTTCCCTGGTTTTTAAAAATTATTTTCTCCTTTTTAAAAAAAAATAAATTATCTATTTTTTCTTTTGTCCCTTCTGTTTCACTTCTCAGTTAAGTAGTAGTTAGTTTAAAAAAAATTCTCCCCCAATTTAATATATTCATATATAAATATATATGTATGAGTCTATAATGAGAGAAACTGTGTACATTTCTTTGGACTTTTTTCTAAGAAGTTTTACTTTGCTCAATTCTCTTCATTGTTTCTCTCCCTTTCAACTCTATTCTGAAATTTTATTATCAGATTTGCAGGCCATTACCTTATTTATTCCTTCATAATTTAAACTGTGTTCTTCTTGGGGCTAAAGTCTGAAGTACCAGGTTTAAACTGTATCTTTTATCCCATTTTTTCATTGGTTAGAAGATCTTTATAGATCTTGCCTCATTATTCCTTTTCTATATGTATCTCATTCATAGCAGTATCAATTCATGGGCAATGCAGGAAAAATTGGTTCCATGTGCTAGAAATTACCCTGTGCCTAGAAATGTACAACCCAGTCCTTTCTGACACTCTGATCAGTTTCCTTTCCATAGGTAATGCTATTTCATCTCAATCATTGCCTTACCTCTACCATTCTTGGTGCCAGGTGTTGCCAGGACCTGAAACAGCCTTCTTCATGGGTCAGAGAACTTTCCTTGGAGCCATAATAATCTCTAATGAAAAATGGCATCCCAAAGCACTGAATATCCCCAAATTAAACTAATTATGAGATCCCTATGTCTCACTATAAATACATATTTACATATTTTATCCTCAATTATGGGTGTACTTTTTAAAATGTTATTAATATATTTTGGTTTTATATCATAGACATTTCCCATTATATTCTCTTCTCCTCCTCCTCCTCCTCCCAGAGAGCCATCTCTTGTAACAAATAATGGAAAAGAGAAAAAATAAAGTTCAGCAGAATTAAGCAAGACATAAAAAAAAATCTGACTGTATTTTTAGGGTTCCAAACCATAATCTACCACCTCTGCAAAGAGGGGAGGGAGATGATCTTCTTTGGGGCCAAGTTGTTCATTTTCATCTGAAATCATTAAGTCTCATTCGTTTTCTGGTTGTTGTTCTTTCCATTTATATTGAAGTAGATTTTTTTGGTTCTTCTTACTTTGCTCTGAGTCAGTTCATATAAGTTTTCTCATGTTTACCTTCATTCATCTTATTTGTTGTTTCTTTTTTTTCTTTGCTGATATCTTATTTATCTATTTAATTTTTCCTCTTAATAGTATTTCATTTGTTTTCCCTAATTACATGTAAAGATCATTTTCAACATTCACTTTTGTAAGACTTTGAGTTCCAAATTTCTTTCTCCCTCATTCCCTCCTCTCCCTCCCTCTCCCCAAGACAGTATGCAATCTGATATAGGCTACACATTTACAATCATCTTAAACATATTTCCACATTAATCATATTATGGAAGAAGAATCATAACAAAAGGGAAAAAACATGAGAAAGAAAAAAAGGAGAGAGGGAGAAAAGTAGTATGCTTCGATCTAAATTCAGACTCCATAGTTCTTTCCCTGGAAGTGGATAGCATTTTCTATCATGAGTCTTTTTGGAATTGTCTTAGATCATTGCATTTCTGAGAAGAGCTAAGTCTATCAAAGTTGATCATCACACAATGTTGCTGATATTATTTACAATGTTCTTCTGGTCCTACTCACTTCACTCAGCATCAGTTCATGTAAGTCTTCTCACGTTTACTGTATTCATCTTATTCATTGTTTCTTATAAAACAGTTTTTGTACAGAATGTGTACCTGTCTCCAAATTGTAGACATCTACTTGGTCTCTAATTCTTTGCTGTTATAAAAAAAGTATTGCTATAAATATTTTGGTATATATAGGGCCTTTTTTAAACTGAACTCCCTGGGGTATATATGCCCAACAGTGGAATCTTGGGGACAAAGGGTATGGATATTTTTAGTCAATGTAATAATATAGTTTCAAATTGCTTCTCTGAATGTCTACACCTATTCAGAGCTCCAACAATAGTGCATTAGTGTGCTTGTATTCCTACAACCCCTTCACCATTGACTATTCCCATCTTTTTTCATGTTTGCCAATATTCTGTGTGTGAGCTAAAATCTCAGAATTGTTTTGATTTGCATTTCTCATATTTTAGGGATTTGGAGCATTCTTTCATGTGGTTGTTAGTAGTTTGCAATTCTTTTGAGGACTGTTTGTTAATATCCTTTGACCACTTATCTATTGAAGAATGAATGGCTTTGGGGCTTATATATTTCAGTGACTTGCCTATATATCTTGGCCATCAGACCCTTATCGGAGATGATTTGTTACAAAGATTTTTTTTCCTAGTCAACCACTTCCCTTTTTGTCCTAGTTAATATAAATTTTATTCATGGAAAGCTTTTCAATTTCATGTAATCAAATTATCAATTTTATCTTTTGTAATCACCTCTAACCCTTGTTTGGTTAAGAATTCATCCACTACCACCAACCCCCGCCAAGAGATCTATTTTAAAGGACAGCCCTCAATTGGATTTATAAGTTCCAGCATATTTGTTTTAATAACTACCTTTGTATCACATATTGCAGCCATAATAATGATAATAATAACACCTAGAAAGAGCATTGGAATGACTGATAAAAAGAAAAATGCAAATTAAAATATTGCTAAGCTCCCACCTCACACCCGTTGGGTGGGAAAATATGATAAAAGGAGAAAATAGCTGTTTTGGAGGGCTTTATGGAAAGACAATTATAAAGGGGATAGTATACGTAAAGCGCTTTCAAATATTAAAGTACTGTATACATTTTAGCTATTATTATTCACTATTATTAGGATACCAACTGTTGTTGGAGTTGTGGAATGTTTTAAGCATTCTGGAAAATAATTTGGCACTAAACCCTCAAAGTCACTAAGCTGCACAAACCTTTTTTATTATTTTTTTTACCAGCAATATGAATGCTAGGTATATACCCCAATTAGTCAAGGACAAAGGAAAAGGACCCATATGGATAAGAATATTTATAGCTGCACTTTTTGTTATAGCAAAGAAATGGAAACAAAATAGGTGCCCATCATTTGGGGAATGGCCAAATAAATTGTGCTACGTAAATGTAATGAAATTTTATTATCCCATAAGAAATGATGAATATGACAGGTTTAGAGAAATAGGCAAAGACTTGTATGAACAGATCTAAAGTAAAATTAACTGAACCAAGAGAACAACTCTTTAGAAAACCACAATAATAATATGAGAGGAAGTCATTTTGAAAGACTTCAGAGTTCATAACCAGAGCAGTGGCCAATCTTGACTTCAACCACTGATAACAAAACATACTTCTCACCTCACGGCAGAGAGGTACTGAATAAGACCAACATTCTCAGATATTGCCAATGTATGGATTTGCTTTGTTTGACTCAACATATTTGTTACAACTGAGGGCTGCTATTCTGGGTGGGGGGCAGCTAGGTGGCACCATAGTGCACAGAGCGCTGGGCATAGAGTCAGGGAGACTCCTCTTCCTGGTTCGAATCTGGGTTCAGACACTTACTAGCTTTTTGACCCTGGACAAGTCACTCCACCCAGTTTCTTCCTCTGTAAAATGACTTGGAGAAGGAAATGGCAAACCACTCTAGTATTTTTGCCAAGAAAATCCCAAATGGGGTCACAAAGAGTCAGACATGACTGAAACATGACTGAACAACAACATTCAGTTTGGGGGAGTGGAAAGAAGGCAGGTTAGTAAAGGAAGGGAAAAGGAGGGGAATAAGCATTTATTATGCATCTACTACCTACTATACTAAGAGCCTTTTATTAAATATTATCTTTTTGGATCCTCATAACAACCCTGAGAGGTAAAGTTGTTATTATCATCCCCATTTTATAGTTGCGGAGACTGAGGCAAACAGAAGATAAGTGTCACAGAGGGTCACACACAGCTAATTGTCTGAGACCAGATTTTGAGTTCAGATTTTCCTGACTTTGGGCCCACCCTTCTATATACTGCACCACCAGATACCTCTGATTCTAGTTAAAATGGGAATTTTGGATTGGGTTTTTGAAAGAATAGACAGTGGTAAATATGAAAAATCACAATAAGACATTTTAAAAGAAGAAAAATATAAAAATGGAACAAAAAAGTAATTTTATTAGTACTTGTTAAATGTTATATGGATGTGTGTATATGTACACATATATATATATATGTATATATATATATATTACTTTAACCATTCATATTTACAAAAGAAATGCACAGTTTTTTAATATAATCCTCTTCCATTTTCTACTTTGTACCTTGAGATGTTCATGTCTACTCAACCAAGATGGCAGAGTAGAAGCAAGCCTAACTCACCCCACTAGCTACACAAAGGTGTAAAAAATACACTAGACTGAGTCTCATTTGGGAAATCCAAAAATAAACAAATCCGAGTAAATCATTTTTCTAGCCCTTAGCAGCCCAGGGCAATGAAAAGAGAATTCAGAAGATAAGGGACAGAGGCACAGCCTGGATCACACTATGCAAAGACTTTCAGCACAGGGATTGAACAAGGGCCTCCCTGTAGCAGTGTGCCAGGGCAAGAAGAGGTCCCCAATATGCCACAGAAGGAGCTGTGACTAGGAAGAGGTGCCAACCTGAAGCTCTGTCATTCACACTGCAGGGCTGAGTCACGGAGCCGGTGAAGACTGAAAATGGTTCCTATACCTAGGGCTGGCAGCCCTAGGTTGAGTACTGATCTAGGAGCAATTAAAGAATCAAGTGACAGCTATGTGATTCTGACCCAGAAGCAAAGTGGAAATCCTAAATAGAGTCCATAGCCCATTCTGAAGACCGGAACATAATACTAAGGGCAGAAGGTCCGAATCAAAGGGAAGCCTATAGTTCTGGCACACTGGACCTGAAGAACTTTCCAAATGTCTAATAGCAGCTGAGTCCAATAGCCATCTATTGACCTTGAACCAGAGCCAAGACCACCTTTGACTTGCTCAGAAACAAATAAGGGTCAACAACTTATAGATCTCAGAGCAGAAGATAATGAGCAGACTTTGCCCTGGTAAGACAACTTTGGATGCCTTAAAAGTGCGTATGTCCCTAGTCCAAGACTCTGGTATAACATGACATTCAAACCCCCAAGAAATCAGTGGCAGGACCCAACAGAAAACAAAATAAAACCAAGGAAAGCTCAGTCATTTCCTCCAGAAGTGTGCACAGTCTAGGTCTAACACAAAGTCTGAAATTAGTAAAGCTGGAAGAATAAGTAAATGGACAAAATGAATTCTACTCTAAAGAGCTATTATGGTAACAAGAACAATGGATGGAGACACAAATCCAGAAGAAAAGAATGATTCCCAATTATTCACAGCCAAAACCTCAAGGAAAGACACCATTTGGGCTTAAGCTCAGCTAGAATTCTTAGGAAGAAATGAAGCAAGTGGTTTGAAGAAAAAGAGATGAAAAAATTATTTTATAAATAAAATGAAAGCAGTAGAGAAAACAGTCAGCAAAATAAGAATAATGAGAGGAAATGGAAAAGAAAGGAAAGCTATAGAAGAAAGAATTGGAAAGAAAATTAACAGCTTGGCATAAGAGATATAAAACCTTACTCAAGCAATAGATTCTTTGAAAATTAGAACGGACAAAATAGAAGTTAATGGATCCATGACACAGAGGCAATGTTAAAAACAAAAATCAAAAGACTAAAAATTTGAAGTGCAAGGTATTTCATTAAAAACATCTGACCTGCTATTGAGTAGAGAAATGTAAATTAAAACATCTCTGAGCTACCACCTCACACCTATTGTAAGGACTAATGTGACAGAAAAGGATAATGGCAAATGTTGGAGATGATGTGGAAAAATTGGGACACTAGTGCATTGTGTCCAGGTGGCTCAGTAGGTAGAGTGCCAGGCCTGGAGTCAGGAAGACCTGAGTTCATATCTGACCTCAGACACTGTGTGACCCTGGGCAAGTCACTTAACCCTCTTTGCAAAGTTTCCTCATCTGTAAAATGAGCTGGAAAAGGAAATGGCAAACCACTTCAGTACTTATGCCAAGAAAACCCCAGACTGGGTCACAAAGAATCAGACACAACTAAAAAACTGCTAAACGACAACAGGGTATGACTACTGCAGCTGTGAACAGATCCAACCATTCTGGAGATCAATTAGGAATTATGCCCAAAGGGCTACAAAATCATGCATACCTTTTGATCCAGCAATACAACTACTAGGTGCTCTGTATCCCAAAGAGACTGAAGAAAAAGGAAAAGAACCTTATATGTACAAAAGTATTTATAACAGCTCTTTTATGGTGGCAAAGAATTGGAAATTGAGGTGACACCCATCAATTGGGGAATGACTGAACAACTTGTGGCATATGGTTATGATGGAATATTATTGTGATATAATAAATAATGAGCAAGATGTTTTCATAAAAAGCTAGGATGACATATATGAACTGATGCAAACTGAAGTGAGCAGAACCAGGAGAACATTATACACAGTAACAGAAATATTGTATGATGGTCAATTGTGGATGACTTGGCGATTCTTGGCAACACAATGATCCAAGGCAGTTCCAAAGGACTTGCAATTTAAAAAAATACTATCCACCTCCAGAGAAAGAACTGATGGAGTTTAAATGCAAATTGAAGTATACTTTTTTCCTTTTTTCTGAGGGGGGGTTCTATGTTTTCTTTTATAACATGGCTAATATGGAAATATGTTTTGCATGATTGCATATGTATAATCTATATCAAATTGCTTACCTCAATGAGGGATGAAGGGAGGGAAAGAATTTAGAACTCAAATTTTTAAACAAATTAAACAACTGTTAAAAATTGTTTCTACATGTAATCAAGAAAAAAATAAATTTAAAAAACTGTCCTGGAAAAGACATTAGGATATATAATCTGAAAATCCTGGACTGCTTGAAAGAATGACCCTTAAAAAGCCTACATATCTTATTTCCAAGAATTATAGGAAGAAAACTGGACAAATCTCTTAAAATCAATCACCCAACAAGTATTTATTAAGCACTTACTATGTGCCAGGCACTGTGCTAAATTCTGAGAATATAAAAAAGCAAAAAAAAAAAAAAACCAGCACATATTCTCAAGGAACACAAAGTCTAATGAAGTAGATTACAGTCTAATAAAATCAAAAGGTTCACAGTCTTAGAACCAGAGGGCAAAGTGAAAATAAAAAGAATGCATCAATCACCTCCTGAAGAAAACTCCAAAATGAAAACTCCCAGAAATATCATGGTCAAAATCCAGAGCTTCCAGGTCAAAGAAAATCTACTGCAAGAATCAAGAAGAAAAAGAATTCAGTACCAGGAAGCCAGTTAGGATCACACAAGATTTATTAGCCAACACTATGAAGCTAGAAAGAGCCTGGATTATGATGTTCCAGAAGACAAAAGATATAGGCTTATAACCCAGAATAATTTAACCAGAAAAACTAAGTATAATCCTACAGGGAGGGGCTGTTGAACTTTTAATGAAATAGAAGACTCCCAACAATCCCTGATGAAAAAAATCAGAGTTCCATAGAAAGTTTGAAGTGCAACCAAAATAATCTAAAGAAACAGAAAAAGATAAATATGTATGAGTGAACAATCATAAAGGACTAAAGGACTAAACAAAGATAAGCTGTGTGCATTCTATTATGTGGAAATGATACATGTGTTCTCTCAGTACTCTATTATCATCTGGGGTCATTGAGAAAGTCTTAACAAGAGAGAGAGTTTTTATGTTTTGATGATTTTAAAAGAAAAAAAGGAGGGAAGAAGTAATACATTGGGATGAAGGGAGAAGAGAAATCGTCTCACATAAGTGGTATGCACAAATAGAAGACTACACAAATAAGGAGGAAGAGATAGGAAGAGTGAGTAACGGTCAAATTTTATTTTCATCTGAACTGGTTAAAGCAGGGAAGAAAACTCACATAGATCTCAGTGCCAAAATACATTAAATTCAACAGGGAAACAAGAGGGAAAGGGGAGAAAGATGGGAGGGAATAAGAGGGAAAGTAGATTAAAAGAGTGATTAGTCATAAGCTAAACATATTTAACTACTGAAAGGGGATCACAAAGAGTGGTTTACAAGGAAAGAAAGAAAGGGTAGTAACCCATGATCAAATCTGAGCAAGGGAAATAAAAGGGCAGGGTAGCAGAAGTATATTGTATCAAACCTAAAGTCCTGTTGCTGAGCACAACTCCTCTCTCACCACATTCTTTTATAAGGAAAGAATAGGAAACAGAAAGAAAAAATATTAAGAGAATAGGATAGTGCAAAATGTACAATTAATAATCATAATGTAAATGCAACTAACTCATTCATAAAGTGAAAGAGAATAGGAAAATAGATCAGAAAAAAGGATCCAACAATATATTGTTTACAAGAAGCACACCTGAAACATAAAGAATGGCAAAAAATTAAAATAAAAAGCTAGAGATAAATCTATTTTGCTTCAACTGAAGCAATAAAAAAGGCAGGGATAGCAATCATAATCTCAGACAAGGCAACAGCAAAAATAGACTTGATTAAAAGAGAAAAAGGTGGAAATTGCATTTTGCTGTAAGGCATCATAGACAGTAAATTAATATCAATAATAAACATATCTGCAACAAAAGGTACAGATGCACTTTTAAATACTTAAAGGAAAAGTCAAATGAGTTACAAGAAGAAATAGTCAATAAATCTATGAGTGGTGCACTACAATATACTTCTTTCAGTCCTTTATTACTCTAACCAAAATATAAACAAGAATGAAATTAAGATCCGAATAGAATTTTGAAAAAGTTAGATATGATAGATCCCTGAAGATCACTGAATGGGAATAGAAAGGAATATACATATTTCATAGCCACGTATGGTAGCTTTACAAAAGTTGTCCATGTATCAGGGCATTGAAACCTAACAAACACACGTGGAAAAGCAAAAATACTAAACATATCTTCTATACATCATAATGCACTAAAATTATTTTCAATAGAGGGCCACTGAAGAAATGGTTAAAAATTAATTTGAAAGTAACTACCTCAAACCTAAAGAATGATTGGGTCAAAGAACAAAATAGAGAAACAATAATTTCATTAAATATAATGACAACAATGAGATAGTTTCCCATAATTTAGGGGATTCAGGCAAAGCATTTTTTAAAGGAAAATGTAGATCTCTAAAAACTTTTAACAAGAAAAGAAAGAACAGATCAACAAATTTGTCATGCGATAGCAACAGTAAGAAGTACCCAACAAATTTTTAAACCCAATAAAAACCAAAATGAAAACCCAAAAATTTTTAAAAGATTAATTAAATCAAAGGAAAAATATTAATAAATAAAATTTAGGATTTTTAAAAAACAAAAGATAAACCATTAGTTAATTTACTTTTTGTTTTAGAGAAAGAGGAACATCAAATTACTACTATAAAAAGAAAAAATAATTCAAGATAAATGAATAAAAATACCAGCAATTAATAGAAATTATTTCATCTAACAATATATCAGTAAAACTCATAATCAAAATGAAGTGGATATTTACAAAAATATAAAATTCCCAGACTGATAATAAGAAACATGGATATTTAAAAGCCAATTTCAGCAAAAAAAATTTAATATCATAACTAACCTCCCAAAGAAAGCCCCCATGGACCAGATGAATTTACAAGTGAATTCTATCAAACATTTAAAGAACTATTAATTCCAACATTACATAAGCTATATCAAAAAATAAGAAGGATGAGGCCATACTAATTATCTTTTGTGATACAAATATTGAATTGAAATAATATGTAAATACCTGATTACTAATACCTATTACCTAATACCTAAAATAGAATCAAACAGAAAAAGAAAACTAGAGACCAGTATCCTTAATGAAGATTTATGTAAAAATTTAAATAAAATATTAGCAAGGAAACTACAGAAACATATCACAAAGATTATAATAATCTTATAACCAGGTAGAATTTATACTAGGACTGTAGGAATGGTCAAATATTAAGGAAAATATAAAAAACAATTGACCATATTAATGACAAGAACAACAAAAATCATATGATTATGTCAATAGATGCAGGAAAAGTTGTTGACAAGATATAAGAGCTATTCCTATTCAAAGGCACATAGGAATAAATGAAACTTTCTTTAATATGATAATTAGGAACTATCTAAAACCAAGAGCCAGCATAACATATAATAGACATAAACTAAAAGTCTTTCCAGTAAGATAAGGGATAAAACAAGGGTCTCTAGCATCACTATTACTCTTCTATATGGTGCTAGAAATAGTAGTTATAACAATAATAAGAATACAAAGTGAGAAAATAAGTATAAGCAAAAAACACCAAAATTTTTGTGATAGTTTAGAGAACCTGAGAGTCAATTTAAAATGAATTCAAACAGTTAATAACTTCAGTAAGTTTTCAAAATATAAAATGAACCTACCTAAGTCATGGACATTTCTATATATTACCCACAAAACCCAGAATGAAGAAACAGAATGAGAAATTTCATTTAAATAACTATAGAATGTTTAAAATACTTGGATGATTATATGCCAAGATACAATGGAACTATATTAACACAACTACAAACCTACCTTCAAAAAATTGCAGACCAATCTAAATAACTAGAGAAATGTTAATTACTCATGGGTAAGCCAAACCAATAAAATTAAATTTTAATAAAAGCACTGCCTAACTTAATTTTCTTATTCAGTGCCATACTTGAAATTAATATAGAGTTAGAAAAATGATGATAAAATTCATGTGGAGGAACAAAAGTTCAAGAATCTTAAGGAAAAAGAAAAAGAAGAAGGGGTATCAAGAATACCAGATAGGAAATTATACAACAAATCAATAATTATTAAAATAATTTTACTAGTTAAGAAATAAAGAGAGCCATCAATAGAAAGGATAGGTACACAATATGTTTACAAGCAAATGAGCACAGTAACCGAGTGTCTGATAAACCCAGAGATCCCAGATATTGGAGTAAAAACTCACTATTTGACAAAAACTGTTGAGGAAACTGGAAAGAAGTCTGACAGAAACTAGTTATAGACCAGCACCTCATACTGTATACAATGATAAGCTCCAAATAGATACATGTTAGACTTAAAGGGTGATATCATAAACAAATTAGAAGTACAAAGAAAAAAAATGCCTTTTCACAACTATAAATGGAGGAAAATGTCATGACCAAACAAAGTGGATCACAGAAGGTAAAATGGGCCAATTTTATTATGATATTTTTTTTTTTACAAATGAAACCAATGTAACAAAATTAGAAGACAAGTAACTGAGTGGGGGGTGGGGAACTTTGTAGCATTTCTCTAATAAAGATCTCATTTCTAATTTATATAAGGGACTGATTCAAATGTATAAGAATGAGCCATTTCATAATTGATAAATAGTCAAAGTGTAAGAACAGGCAATTTTTAGAGAAATCCAAGCAACAGGAAATCCAAATAGCTATAGGAAAAAATGCTAAAAATTGCTAATAATTAGAGAAACTCAAATTAAAGCAATTCCAAGGTACCACCTCACATCCACCATACTGACAAATTTACCCAAAAGTAATATGACAAATTGGGGTGGGGGGAGACTATGAGGAAATAGGTACATTGATCCACTTGGTAGTGCTGTGAACTAGTCCAGCTATTTGAGAAAGTAATTTGAAACTATTCCTCCAAAGTTACTAAACTTTTAACCCAGAAATATCATTACTTTGGTCTCCAAAGAAAGAGAAGGACTCAAATACATAGAAACATTCATAACATCTCAGTTTATGGTATAAAAAATCCAGAAACAAAGGGAATGCCCATCAATTAGATATTGACTGAACAAATTAAATTGACTAAACAAAATGTGAATGTGATATACTATTGTGCTATAATTGATAAGGTGCTGATTTCAGAGAAACCTGGGAAGATTTGCATGAATTGACACAGAGTGAAGTGAGCAAAAACATAAGAACAATTTATTCAATAACAATACTATTGTGAAGACAAACAATAAAAGATTTGAGAAATCTGATCAATACAGTGACCAACCATAATTCCAAAAGATGGATGATGAGGCATGCTACCCGTCGCATGACAAAGAGGTGATGGAGTCAAGGTGCAGAGTGAAACATATATTTTCAGACAGACCCAATGTGAGAATTTATTTTTCTTGATTCTGCATATTTGATACAATGGTTTGTTTTTGTTTTTCTATCTTTTTCAACAGGACAGTGAACACAGAGAGAGAAATAGGAATTAATTCATTAATTGAAAAAATAAAATTAAGTTTTAAAATTTTATTTTTTTTTGCTTGGATAAATGAGTTTACCCACTCTTTACTATGTGTAATGGTCTTTTGTGTGGCTTGCATTTGGTGATAAGGAGTAAAGTCTGCAAGTATAAACTTGGCACACCCTTTTCATTTAAGAGGGGAACTAATACCTTTATTGTTTTTGAACCTAAAAGAGAAATTATTCCTCTAGACCTGAAATATTTCCTGGTGCTCTTAAATATAATTCTATTCTAGTACCCCACTTCAGAGAATTACAGAGTGAACAGCCTCATGTCCCCTTCTCTTGCTCCCCTCTAGGTAGAAATTAAAGTCTCCCTTGGAGAGTAGTGGGCAAAAAAAGTTAGTCGCTGAATTTGTGCCATTACTAAAAATGAGCTTGTTCAAAATTCCAGTCAAAGTATACCTGTTTCCTTTTCAAAAATTTGAAGATACAGCCACTATTCTTTGCCATTCACATCATTATTAGCTAGCATTTCTAGGGTTTGTGGTATGTCAATTTTCAAAACTTTCAGGTTCTTTGGCTTTTCCTTTTCAGATTTTAAATAACTCCTCAATTTCTACTCTTATTTCATCTAATATAGGTTTAAGAATGAGATTTCCTTGCACTATCTATAATACATGGGTGTGAAATTTGAAACTGAATATGTGATGGAAAAGCAGTATGATGTCCTCACCTATAACTGGTAAAAATCTCTTTCCAATTTCTTTATGATGGACCACGGCTGTCCAAAATGCGGCCCGCAGGCCACATGCAGCCCTCAGTGTGATTTATGCGGCTCCCCTACAAACATAGAAATTTACATAAATGCTTTAGTAAATGAAGCCAAGCTACCGCAGAGCTCTCACTAAAATGGTAAATCAAAATATATTGTCTATTGTTTCCATAAAAACCTAAGATCGGACAGCCCTGTGATAGACAATTGATACACCATAAAAGATTTACATCTATACTCCATTTCATGTATATTTGTGATTTGCCCACTTTAGTGATCAGCAACATTTGCATAAAAGTATCTGTTTCTGATTTTTTTCTAATTAACTTATCTAGTTGTGATGCCAAAATACAAAGAAGCACTGTTTGCTCCCCATTTTTCTCTATGCCATATTGATCATCATGAAGACTCCAAGTATGTCCAGCCTGAAACCCTATGCCATCCTACCATTTCATTCATTCATAGCAATAAGCATATCACAGTGGCCAAGGAATTAACCCAACCAGTAGTATCACTGTTATTGTTGGTCCTTTGTTTTTGAAGAGGATCAATGACATCACAGGGTGATGTCTTGACTCATATATAAATTGCATTTAAGTGAGGCAGAGTTACACAGAGTCATCAGTCTCACTCTTTCTTCCAGAATCATGAAACTCCAATGGCAAGACAAACGCCAAAATGACTGGGGATGGCCAAGGATGCAGCGGATGACCTTGGTGTCTTCAATGTCTAACCAAGCTTTAAGTGTTCCGTGGAGCCTGATTCAGCAGCCTTCATGGCCATTGAAACAAATTGTTTTCACCTGTCCATTCCACCAGAGAGAGGTCTTCACATGCTTGGGGTAGTCATCCCCCAACTTACCAAAAGCTTTGAGGCCCTTTGCTTACCATCAACACGGTTTAGCCCATTTGCTGAGATGATTTACTGGGTCGTGGTCACTGCGTGTGCTACAACTTCTTGGAGCCAGAGGTGAAAGCTGAGTGCCAGGGAGATATTAAAGGTGGATAAGCAGCCCTGAAAAGGGCTCAGAAAGCCCTTACATCAGAGGTGCTAGACCTCCTTGAACATCTCATAATTATTCAACATTTCAGAGTCCTTGCCAGACTTTCTCAGCTTTCATGGCAATCTCCAATAAGAGTCTCCATTGTACATTTCCTTTGCTGGTATTCTTTAACTTTGTCATTATCTCTATCCTAAATACATAGGATGGGTTCGATTTTTTGGAAGTTGCCAGAACCACCACTACCATCAGCGGCAGCATTGTGGTTGTTTTTGTTGTTGTCAAAACCTGTTATTTCATAACTATAAGGAAAGTCTTGTGTGGAAACTCTCCCACTGTCACAAGGGGGGCAAATTACCTCTAAATTATAAGTTTTGGCAAGTTGCCTAGAGCACTTTAATGATAAGTGACTTGCCCAAGGGTCACAAAGAAGAATTTCAACCCACATCAGATCCAACCCATCATCTACTAGACCATGATGCCTCTTTATCTTTTCTAGCAGCAGTAACAACTATGAGCTATTTTTCTGAAATTAGGATACCCCAGACTAAATCAAAGTTTTCCACCTGAACCTTTAATTGCTAACCCTTTGAAAGTATCTTCTCCAGCCTCGAAGTGAGGGACAGTGCCCCAGTGAAGAAAGAAATATGGTGTGGTGGTAATAATGCTGGCTCTGGATTCGGAAGACCCAGGTCTGAATCCCAGGCCTCCTACATGTATAACATTTGGCCTTAGTTTCCTCAGCCATAAAATGTAAGAGGTTTGACTACATGGCTTCTAAGTTCCCTTCTAGTCCTAAAGTTATAATCTAATGAAGGAATGCCATTTTGACTGTTTGATCCAATGGATCCGTCTGCCATGGGAGTGATCTAAACAACCAGACCTGAGCAGTCACCAATCTGATAACAGAAAATCCCCTGGGGAATGGAGTTCTGGCAAGTCCTTCCAGTGGGTTGAGTTCCAGGATTCATAGCTGGCATGGAAGGAGCCTTGAGGAATGGGACAGAGATCTCTGGCTATACTACAAACTATGTTTCTCCAATCAGATTAGATATGGCAGTCTGTAACCCAGATAAGCAAAAAATTCACATAGCTGTTTGCTGCTGTCATTATTTGGCACATTGGCCTTTAAGGTGCGTACATGATGACTTTTTGTGCTAACAAGAGTTGGGAGCCCTGTACTGAGATCAACATGGGCCTCTTTTAAAACAAAGGCACTGAGAAGGATGGGGAGGATGGAGCACAGACAAGGACTGGTACAGTAATTCCATGAAAAGCACAAAATGGCTCTGGTATCTGTTGCGTTGCACACAGAATGAAAAACTTAGAGCTTTAGATATCACCTGGAGGACTGTCTCATCTTACAGATGTGCAAACTGAGATCTGCAGAGGGGAATGGACTTTTCCAGGGTCAGAGGGCTAGCAAACAGCAGGACCAGGATTTGAACTGACCTCCAGATCCATTGTTGTCTCCACAACCCCATGCTGTCTGGCAACAGACACCGAAGCAATCATCCTTTCTCTTGGCCTCTCCTCCCTTTGCCCACACACCACTGATGCCATTTGGAACTGTTTCTCTGTCTCTGTTGTGTGTTACATATGCTATTCCTGTTCACCAGGTGCCCCGATAATATTCCTTTACATGTGGTAAGAGTGGAACAGGTTGGTATGGCTCATCTCAATTAACTGACAATCCCTTGCCCTCACTTTAGCCTTTCTACCAAATGTTTTCCCAGAATTATCTAATGAGCAGAACCGGCATACCATGATGAGTCAATGAGCAGCCTGGGAATCTTGAAGACTAGGCTTTAAGGCCTGCCTCTGACAGACTGGCAGTGTGATAATAGACAAATTCATTTAACTACTCAATGTCCCAGACAACTCCTAAAAACTAGTAATAGCTAACATTTATGTAACTTGAAGGTTTGGAAAGCACTTGACCAATATTAACTCATTTCATCCTCACAACAACCTGGAGGGATAGGTCCTATTATCATAATACCCATTTTCCAGAAGAGGAAACTGAGTCTGAGAGAGGGTAAGTGACTTGCCCAGGGTCATACAGCTAATACGTGTCTAAGGCTGGATTTGATCTCAGGTCTTCCAGATTCCAGGACCAGTGCTCTGTCCACTATGCAGAGGATTTGCTGGTTGTTTTCATGCTATTTCTCACATTTGAATGGGAACTTGTAACAGGTGGGACATTGCTTTTCTTTGTACTTAGAGCTTAGTCTGACACGTAGTAAGAATTTTAAAAATGTTTATTGACTAATTGGCTTAATAGAGAAAGGTTCCATGCTAGTAGGATCATCGCACCAATGAAATCACAGTTCTGCATAAAAACAAACATTGGAACTAATGATTAATATCCTCAAGCAGTTGGCCCTTCATCCATACTTTTTCTACTTGAGATATTATTGGTTTTTTGTTGAGTTGTTTCAGATTCATCATGACCCCATTTGGGGTTTTCTTGGCAGAGGTACTGGAGTGGTTTGCTATTTCCTTCTCCGGCTCATTTGAGAGATGAGGAAACTGATTCAAACAGGGTTAGATGATTTACCCAGGGTCACACAGCTAGTAAGTGTCTGAGGCTGGATTTGAACTCAGGAAGATGTCTTCCTGACTCCAAGCCTGGCACTCTATGCACTATGGTGCCACCTAGATGCCCCCATTTTAGATGGCCCAAAAATAAATAAAGGAGGAAGAACAAAACAAACCTTTATACTTTCCCCTCAAATAAATAATCAACCCTTGAAATCCAGAGTTGACTTGGTCATGTCTGGCTTATGAATAATGGGGACATGGTAGTCACCCTCTGACAACAAAGTGAGTCATCCTCACCCTTTCATAAGGGGCTTATTGTCATATATTCCACTGCCCTGAAAAGTATGTGATTTTAAGATTTTCCTTTTTGGAAACATGAGTTCAAATCTGGCCTAAGGCACTTATTAAATGTGTGACCTCGGGGAAGACACATAGCCCTGTTTGCCTCAGTTCCTCTTCTATAAAAATGAACTGCAGAAGGAGATGACAAACCACTCCACTATCTTTGCCATGAAAACTCCAAATGGGGCCATGAAGAGTCTGACACAAGTGAAAAATGACTCAGCAACAACAAAAATAGATACCAAAATGGCAGGCTAGTTTATTAGAGTCTTTAGTTTAATTTGAAGATCTGGTGTTTAATAGACTTCATGAGACATTACGGGGTGGAAATGCACACATATACAATGGACACTTACACACGCTCCTTCAGCTTTTGGTGAATGCCACTACACTCCCGTTAGCTACATGACCCAAAGCCAAACCACTAAGTACCCTTTGGAATGGGGAAATTCTTGACACTAAATGTCTTCTTTTTTTTAGTAACTGACATTTTTGTTACATCTGGAAAAGTTGAATGTAGGGTTTTTCTATGTTGCTTTTTTTTCATGACCCTTGAAGATACTTTGATAACTCTCATTGTGAGAGAAACACAGGGATTCTAGTAATCTGTCCTGTTCATTACCAAGAGGATTCCATGGATTGACCAAGCCAAGATAAGTTGAGAATAGGAACAGAGAAATATTTACTTCCCAGAAACCCATCAGAACCCAAAGAAAATACAAGAGCTTACGTTAGAGCAGCAGGATCTGTCAGTGCCCCACATTTGAGCTGCCATGGGGTTATCCAAAGGATGTGGGAGGTAATAGGGACACATGACATTACTTCAGGTAATGACATCCTAGTGTAATGAAAAGACCACTGGTCTTGGAGTCACAAGAACCGAGTTCAAGTTCTGACATTGACACATGCTAGCAATGCAATCCTAGGCAAATTGTTTCATTGTTATATGACTCAGTTTCTGGGTCAGTAAAATGTGGAAAATGCCACTTTTACCATCTATGTTACAAGGCTGTTGGGAGGGAAAGAAGGAAATGAGCATTTATTAAGTGCCTACTGTAAGGCAGGAACTGTGTTAAATGCTTTACAGGAAGGAAAATGCCTTGGAAAATTTAGAAAGGAGTATTATGAAAGATAGCATGGGACAGATGACTAGCTAAAGGGACAGCCTTGGAGCCAGGAAGAGCTAGGTTCAAATACTACCTCTGATTCAAGCTGCTTAAACTCTAAATATGAACAATTCCCTTAGTTTTTTGATGGGCTCTCTCAATTCTCCAAGACTATATGTAAGTTGAGTAAGGAGTCAGGAGGACCTGAGTTCAAATCCAGCCTCAGACACTGACTAGTTGTGTGACCCTGGGCAAGTCATTTAACCTTGACTGCCTTCCCAAAAAAAGATTATGTGTAAGTCTACATTGATGATCTGCTTTGGTGAAGGAAATTTTCACACCAGGAGTCCCCCCCACATGGTACTGAGTAAAGAATGCTCACCTTGGAGGTACAGGACAATGGTTCAAATCACACCTGTGCCACTAACTTCCATTGCAAACCTGGACAAACCATTTAACCTGCCTGCCTCTCAGTTTCCTGCCCTGTCAAATGAGTGATGAATCAGATGGCTTCTAAGTTGCTTTCCAGTTCTAATTCTATTATCTGTTCATCATACCCTCCAAGATGTCCTCACAGTAATAAAAATTATGCCTGAAACAACAAACAAAAAGTGTTATGGACATAAGAATTATTATCTTTGTTGGCATGTAATAGGATATGAATTCTTTATTCCCAGAAATGTGAGATTTTATGTGTGTTTGAATATTACTGAGAACAACACAACCCGAGAGGGCTCCATTCCTTCAATGTCCTGGAATCCAGGATTCTATTCTAGCACACAATTTGGGGGGTACCTACCTAGGTTAGTTTCTCCTAGCACCGTCACTAATGAGTGTTTCCTCACTGGGAGTATTGCTAGAACAGCAGCCTCTGCCAGAAATCTCTGGCACCAGATTCCTCTCTGACTCAGCGCCCGATGCCATTACAAGTTTTGCAACAGCTGCAGTGATGCCTCAGTGAGCCATTTTAACATTTCAGAATGGATAAAGAACTGCCATTTATTTATGCCCTGCACCAATGTAAACACGATCTTTCTGAAACTGATCTTAATAAAAATGGCCAACTGGGCTGGAAACAAACAGTGTCCTCAGAAGCTGTCAGGTAGAACTGCCCTCGCCCTTATGGAAAATTTCACATGTAAGCTACCACTAGGAACATATGTGGGGGATGGTGAAGGAGGAAGACATTTTCATTTGTTAGCAAGAATAAGCTACTGGTGGCTTCCTTTCCTTCTCATTCATGTGGTCAAATCTAATCTCACACACACACACAAAAAGTTTGATCTAATTGTCCAGGCTGGAGTAGGATAGTCATGAATTCTGGGTCTGTTACAAAGGGGCAGCCTCTGTCAGGATAGCAGAAAGGATAGAAAGCTGGAGTTGGAGTCAGGAAGACCTGAATTCAAATCCTGTCACTCTCACTGACTAGCTCTGTCACCCTGGAGAGGTAACTTAAATTTAATGCCTTCTCTCTGAGACAGTACCCTCAATTTATCCTATAATATATACCTTGCTTGTATATAATTGTTTGCATATTAGTTTCCCCATTAGACCGTGAGCTCCTTGAGAACAGGGATTGTCTTTTGTCTTTCTTTGTATTTCCCAGTGCCTGGCACATAGTAGGCACTTAATAAATGCTAATTGACTAACTGACAGTTTCTTTGGGCTTCAGTTTTTCCCATCTCTAAAATGAAGGAGCAGAGCTTAATGATTTCTAAGATTTCTTCCAGCTCTAAATCTATGATGCTATGAACCCTTGCACTGGGAGAGAGGAAGGAATGGGGAAGAAAGCTGGGAGGCAATCTTCTGGCTAATAAGATACTTTAGCAAACCCTTGCAGAGGTCAGCACAGGTATCCACCAAAATGGAGGAAGGAAGGAGGGGATGAGCATTTATTAAGCACCTACCATGTGCCATGTGCTGTTCTCAGTGGACAGATTTTTAAGTAAGATAGAAGACAGACAGACACATAGACACACAGACACATAGACACACAGGCAGACAGACAGACAGACAGAGAGAGAGATAGATATTTGGATAGATAGATAGATACTTGGATAGATAGATAGATACTTGGATAGATAGATCAATAGATAGATACTTGGATAGATAGGTAGGTAGATAGATAGATAGATAGATAGATAGATAGATAGATAGATAGATAGATACTTGGATAGATAGGTAGATAGATAGATAGATAGATAGATAGATACTTGGATAGATAGGTAGATAGACAGATACTAAGATGTATGAAGAGATAGATAAATAGAAAATACTGAGTTGAATACTTGGATAGATGAATAGGTAGATAGGCAGATGATAGATACTAAGATGGATGGAGATATTTAAATGGATGAATAGATAAATACATAGCTATTTAGATAGATGAATAGATGATAGAAAGAGATATGGAATAGCTAAGAATATGAACATCATTGCATTTTAAAATGTGTATCCATAATAATTGAATAGCCCAAAAGCTATATTAGGGAATCCGAATGGTGTGGCAAATAGAGCAAGAGATAGAGAATTGAGAAATCTTCATTCTATTCCAAATTTTTTTCTAATAACTAACAATATGACCATGACCTTGACCTTGACCTTGGGCAAGTCACTTAGCTTCTTTCAGCCTCATTTTCTTCATCTGTAAAATGAAGGTGGTTAGACTAATTGATTGCTAAGGTCACATCCATCACTTCCATATCTAACATTCTATGAGTCTAAGACACAAGCTAAATGTTAACGTTTATGACTTTTGATGCAACAGCTTTAGCATTTTTCCCATCTACTTCCCTTTGATAATCATAAGACCTAGAAAGGGCACCTTCTACTTAAAATATAGTTATACTTCAGAGACTTCCTCAAGGGCCTCTTATAGTAAATGCACATTCAGGCCTTAGCTATGGCTTCCCTGTAATCTTTTAACTAACTATAGCACAAATTCTCTAAAAGGGTTAGGAGAATGGAATCTAAACTATATTTGGCCACCATTTTACCCACCTTCTCCCCCTTCCCCAATAGAAAGAATCCCATACCCAGCCAAATCCAAGTTTCTGGGAATCAAATTTAGACTGTAAATATCTTTTCAAGAGTGTAATTATTACAGATTCTGAATATTTATGATGCTGTAATTCACTATTAGTTGGACATGAATTGTGGATTTTTGTGATTTACCTATACCTTTGTACTAGATTTTATAATCAGTGTTAAGAGATGAGCTATAAGCAAGTGTCTCTGTTGGTATCTTTCAGATTAGATAGATTCCTTGAACAGTCAAATGTGAGAGTGAATTCCTGATCCAAGAAGATGAATGAATGAATGAATGAATGAATGGCAAATTACTCACTAATCACATACCATGTGCCAGGCATTGTGCCAATCACTAGGGATACAAATGCATGCAAACAAGGCAGAAGGACTAAACAACCACAAAACGAGGTTTACAATGGCTCAACTTGGAAATGGCCGGGGAGAAAGAGAGAGGCCTAGCTTGGGAAAAGATCAAGTGAAAGTTCACCTACTCTACAACCTGTCACCAATCAGATCATGATAGGAGAATCAACATGATTCCTCAAATTCTGGATTAATGGAATGTAAGCTCCTCGAGGGCAGAAACTTTATTTTTGCCTTATTGTATATTTTGGTCTCTGTGTTCCAAGTATTTATCACAGCGCTTGGCACATAACATGTATTTAATTAGCATCATTATTATTGACCCCTGACAAATACAAATGGTGGTATATTACTCCTTAATTTTGTGAATTCTGGAGACCTAAGATTAAAGATTCCCCAGTCCAAAAAGCTCTGGGGTAGGCATAGCACCATTTCATGGGCTGGAATGATAAATGAGAATGGAGCTCTATAGAGTTCAGGACAGAGAGTCCCTCGTTCTGGACACATACCACCTTCCTTCCTGAGGACTGAACAAACTTTCAGGAGAATTTTCCTAAAAAGTAAAATCAAAGATGTCACCAGTGGTGGGGAAAAAATAATGGACTGGTATACAATGGCCAGTTTTTATGCCACATGGTTATCTTCTCAATGTCAAGAGAAAATAAGAACGGCACCTACCATGCTGGGTGAATCTTCTCTGACAAACTTATGAGGACACATCATCAAGAGTCATATGAGATGAGAAGGCTTGAATGGGATGCTCACTGTATCACTGGAGGCGACAGTCACATTGAGGAGATCACAGTTTCATTTAAGTATCTGAGAGTTTTCTAAACCATTTGCCTAACAAATCAGTGTATGAGCCAGTATATTTCTCTTCTGAGTAAATGCCAAATACCTTGACTTATCTTTCAAAACCCTCCAGTCTAATCCACAACCTAATTTTAGAATGCCCAACTCCCTAACACAGATTTTAGGCTCTGACCAGGCTAAGTTACTCCATGTTCCCTGAAATTCTTTGGTCTATTCCTTCATCATTGTCTTTGCTCATGTGGCTTCTGTCTCATACATGTAAAACCTCAAGAGCCAGCTGGAATCCCAACTCTTCCATAAAAACTCTGAACTTTCTCAATAGCATATATATTGTCTATATTATTCATCTGGCACTGGGCACAAACCACCTTGTACAGTCAGTTAATTTTTTCCAAGGGTGGGTATTACATAGAGGAGGTATAGCATATAGGATTGAGGGCTGGGCTTGGAGTAAGGAAGACTCATGTTTAAATCGAGCCTCTGATACTTCCTGGCTATGTGACCCTGGGCCAATACTTTAGTTTCTAGGCGCCTCAAGCAAACCCCTATAACCATTAATCGATCACCATTCAATTATTAAGGACTTATTACATTCTAGGCACTATGCTAGGGAATGGAATGACAAAAAAAACTAATCAGAGCCTGCTTTCAAAAAGCTTATATTCCTAACAATCGGTTATCAACCTACTTGGTGTGAGGGGAGGGAAAGAAGGCAGGTTTCCATGTTGAAGAAATGAGAGCTTTTCCGTATGTTCACCTACGTCGTGTTGTTGTTGTTCAGTCTCGTCTGACTGTTCATGACCCCATTTGGCGTTTTCTTGGCAAAGATACTAGAGCGGTTTGCCATTTCATCCTCCAGCTTATTTTACAGACAAAGAAACTGAAGCAAACAGGGTTAAGTGACTTGCCCAGGGTCTCCCAGCTGGTAAGTGTCTGAGGCCAGATTTGAACTCAGGAAGATAAGTCTTCCTGAATCATGAATGAAATCCTATTCAAAGTCAGGAAATAAGTCTGCACTCTTTCATGCTGAGCTCCTAGCTGCCCTCATTGTACTTATAAGTTGAATGAAATCTCCTAGAAGACAGGGGGCTGTATATTTTATTTCTTTGCGGAGATAATAACAGCTAGCAGGTACCTGGCATATAAAAACCATGCTCAATTATTATGTGTTGGAGACAGGGAAGATGGGAAGAACAGAATGGGAACCTGAAAATAAAATAAAATTGAATTTCAAAGAATTATTACTTGTTGATTTCACTTGGTGGTTGTTTGGGTAGGAACTTTGTTGTTGTTCTTTAATGTCTTAAAAAGGCAGAGTGGTACACTACAAAAGATATTAGATTTGGATTTAGAGGGTTTGAATTCTTCCTCAGCCACTTACTACTTCAGTGACTTTGGACAAGTCAAATCACTTCTCTCTGGGTCTCAGTTTCCTCATCTGTAACATGAGGATGTTGAACTAGATGACCTCTAAGTTCTATAATCCTCCCAATACTAAGTCTGGTATCCTTAGAGTCAGCACAAAAGAGCTGAAATAGGGGAAAGCAGGTTGTGCCGCAGGGACCACAGACGGGTCCAATTTGGCAGCTGCTATGAGGCCAGTAAATGGATTAAAAATAAATTCAGGTTCTAATCACTTGTGAACTTCAGGAAGCTAAATGCTCCAATGATACCACTAAGTACCCCTTTGTTCTATAGTCCTAGTCAGACTTCAGAGGCAAAATTCTGGGGCCCAAACTCAGCCCTGTTCATATTTTTGTCTAAACTATATAATGAACCCAGCAAATTGGGTCCCTTGGCCATAAACCTCATAGAGGGAAAACAAACAGAGCATGAATCAAAAGGGTTTTGGACAGCAGCAAACTATTAGTAACATATAAATTAAGTGTAAAATCCAGGGGTGGAGTAACGTGCCTGTGGCTAGTCTGATTGGGTGACTTTGCTAAGGGAAGCCAATCAAAATGAAACCCAAGGAAATTTCTTTCCTAAAGGCTGTGACCAATTGGGAAGCCCTGGAAAGTGAAGGTATTGCTTCATGAAACATGATTCTGTAAAATATCTGCCTGTTTATTGTAAGCTGAAAGGTTAAGCTTCCTTTAGAAATTTGGTTCTCCTGTCCTGGGCCAGGAGACAGCACCTTTTAGGGCTGGGATTTAGAGACAGGGTTTGAACCTCGGCTCTGATATTTTCTAGCTGTGGGATGTTATGAAAGTCAGCCTCCCTAGGACTCTGTTTCCTTTTCTGTAAAATAAAAGGTTTGGATTACCTTCAAGTTGTAGCTGAAATCCCACCTTCTATGGCAAGTCTTTCACAATCCCTCTTAATTCTAGTCATTTCTCTGTTAATTTCAATTTTATCCTGTATAGTACTTGCTTACATATAGTTATTTACACGTTTTCTCCCCCATCAGACTGTGAGCTTCTCGAGAACAGACTGTCTTACATTTCTTTGTTTCTTCAGTGCTTCTTAGCACAACACCTGGCACATAGAAGTAGTTTGATAAATATTTATTGACTGACTAAACTGACTCCTGGCTTTCCTTCTAGTTCTAAATCTAAAATCCTTTGAACTTACCACCTTGTACCGAGCAACCATAGCCTGGTGGAGCTGTGAGAGCAGCTGAAGTTTCTCTCAGGCCCCATCTAGGATTCTGGACAAAGCAAGGAGTCCTGGGAGCCCACGAGGATCCTCCCATTTCTCCCTCCTGATTTCCTCCTCCCCCAACCCCACCCCCAACCCCCACCCCAGTCTAACACGACTCTGGCCCTAATTGGGATAATAAAGTTTGAAGCTTTGCTATTTAAAGTTACCGACTTCCACAAGGTGGGAATCTAGCCCACCACTTTCAAAGGAGCCAGCCCAGCCCAATTGTTTGCCCACATACTTTGAGGCCGGTGGAATACCAGGCCATGCCTTCACAGGCCCCTGTGGTCTATTGGCTAAATTCGTATTGACAGCTCCTTCAGGATGGGAATTACTGCCCTCCCCATCCACTCTTACCACTGTTGTATGCTGCAGATTTGAGTGACTGACATGGTCTGTGTAAGGCTAACCTTGACCAATACGACAGGGGAGAAAGATATCAGGGATTTCTTTTAAAAAGTCATTTTGCAAGCACTAATGATTTTAGTCACCAATACCTGCCTGGGTATCTAGAAAGCCTAGTCTAGTCTAAGATCTCTCATATCTCGTTAGAGCTTCTAAATGGTTTCATGAAATCCACCCCCCCCCAAAAAAAAGTACACAGTAGTGGCATTTTTGCTTTCTATTTTATTAAGTTAGAAGAGGGGGAAACATGTAAAACAGCCAAAGGGATATTTTTTGGATTTTTTTTTTCAAATTCACTCTAGGGCTATACTCATCACATACCAAATTCTCACTTGGAAGTGATTTTTATGGCTGAGTATGAAACCTCCCCAGAAAACGTGAGATTTCAAATGGAAATGCTGACCCAGCTTTTGGGAGGGTGGTAAGAAAGGAGCCGCTGTAAGGTGTCCTACTCTCCTGTTTGCTTTGTTTTTTGCAGAAAAAAAAAAGTCTTATTGCCCAGCCTTAGGCATTAGACAGTGCTTAAAAGCATGTGTCTGCATCGTTATTCTTACTACCAGGTGTTTGCAAAGAACTTAACACAGAGCCCTCCTTTGAAATGAACCCTGGAGCTCAGTGTGGAAGAGTGCAGACTTATTTCCTGACTTTTAATAGGATTTCATTATCTGGGAGACACACCCTCTCCTGGATTTAACAGCACACAAGCAAGAAAAAAAAATCTTAAACTCCTTTATTAGCTCTTTAAATCTTAATTTTAGCCAATTGTCTGCTGGTAAAACAGGAAAAAACTAATGATGGCTGTTTGTTCAAATTAAACTATGATGCAAATTACCTGTACAAGACGATATGTAAGAATCAGTATTACTTTTTTCACATGTATATGCGTTGGCTTTTTAAGGTGGCTTTCTAATTGATCGGAAGCAGCAACTGGAAAACTTGGGAGGTTGAAGGGAGACCCAGAGTCTTTCCATTTCTTACCTCCTCCTCGAAGGCAAGACCTCACACAGGTTGTTATCAACCCTCCCCTCCTTATCCTCCCTGCCTTTCAATGGAATAGGATTCATATTGAAATACAAAATGGCATTTCTGAACTTGGAAAATAAAGAGGAAAGAAAAAAAAAGTTGCCTTTTTTGACCTTAGAAAAAGTTTACATCGATATATCAGACAAGTTTAGAAAGGGGTCTGTGACGTCCTTTCCCCACTCCCCCACCCCCAACCCCCATTGTGTTCATCGGAAGGAGTTCAGAGGCCATCTCATCCAACAGCCCTCATTTTGCAAATGAGAAAATTCAGGCTGAGGGAGGTTAAATGTCTTACCTAAGGTGACGTGGTTTGTAAGCCATCGGTCAGTTGGTTAACCATTTATTAATTGCTTATTAAGTGTGGAGCAAGTCAAAAACACAATCCTTTCCTTCCAAGAGCTCACATTTTATCGAGGGAGACAACCTAAAAAACAAAATCCTATGTACCAGGCATACATGTGCGTGTGTATATATGGATGTATGTGTGTGCGTATGTGTGTACACATGCATATGTAGTGATCAGAGGAAGGATTTGAACCCAAGTCCTCCAGAATACTCCAACCTGGCTAAGACAGAATGACCCTGTGGGGAGAATGTTATATAATTCACAGAATCCTAGCAGAGCACATGGGCCAATGGAAATAGCAACTTCTATAGTTTGCATAGCCCCACTAAATTTCATCTCAGGCAGAATTCCTTTTTCTTTTTTTAAATTATTGTTATTTTTTGCCTCATTTCATTTTACACTGGCTTTATATTCCATTAGATAAAAGAGAGGAAAGGGCCCTGCAGGAACCACAGCGTTTTGCCGGCTTGGACTCTCTTTCCACCTTAAAATCTTTACCTGGCCGTAATCTGTTGTTCCATTACTTGAGGGCAAAAATGGGAGGAATTGTCTGGGCTAAATTGCAATTAGGCAGCCCTGAGTGAGGCTGGCACCAGTTAACTTGGGATATTGGAGTGAAAAGGCCCGTAATCAGCCTTCGGTCATGTAGAACAATGCATAAAATTAAATTGACATTAATGAATAATTGTGTAATGAAAATGGAAGAGGAGAGTTAATTGCATGTTACAGTGAGTGTAATGCCTAGATAACCTTGCATTTAATGCTATTCTTAGCCCTGCTGCCAAGACTTCTACGAGGCTCTCTCAGCAGGAAGTCATTAAAGCTGTGAGTAGATAATGCCGGCTCAGTGAAACCTAAGTAGCAACAATATAACAAGAGTTTCTTTCAGACCTTAGTGGTTTGGTTTTTTTTTTTTGGGGGGGGGGGAGGCGGGAGTAAAAAGGGGAGGGGGCATCTTGAGGTAATTTGTACACATCTGAATGAAAACAGGAAACTCCCAGACATCTCTTGGAGTTCGGTCCAGCCCTTCCCATCTCCCATCTATTATCCAGCCCAAGGTCAGTTTTCATTCTCAGTCTTCAGAACTGGGCCTCTACCATCAGGACTCCCAAGGCAATATGCACCCAACTGTCTGCCAACCACAACTTTGTTGTGGTAATTGCCTGGCATGCACAAAGTCTATGTGGAAAAGGCTTGACCTCAGATGGGATAGGATAGGGCAAATCATGATAATAATGATCCTAATAATGACAGCTAGCCTTTATATAGCACATTAAGGTTTGCAAAGCACTTTATAAATATTGGCATTTTTATCCTAGGAGGTAGGAGCTGTTATAATTATCCCCATTTTATACATGAGGAAACTAAGGCTGGATGCCTTAGTAAGTGTCTGAGGTCGCATTCAAACTCAGGTCTTCCTGACTCCATGTTTGTGCCACCCAGATCCTTCCAACCATCCATCCATTTATTCAATAAATATTTATTAAGTGCCTACTAGGGTCAGTTAGGTGTCAGGGTGGATAGAGTGCCAGGCTTGGAGTCAGGAAGACCAGAGTTCAAATCTGACCTCAGACACTAGCTGTGTGACTTTGGGCAAGTCGCTTAACTCTGTCTGCTTCAGTTCCTTGTCTGTAAAATTCGCTGGAGAAGGAAATGGCAAACCACTCCAGTATTTCTGCCAAGAAAACTCCAAATGGGGTCACAAAGAGTAAGATACTGCTGAAAATGACTTAACAATAATAACAATGCGCCAGACACTGGGCTGAGCACTGAACTTGGATAGTGGTTGCCACCTCCCTCCAACAAATCAGAGGCTTCCGACTCCTTGTTCCATTTTTACCGTTAAGACATGGGGAACATAATAAATGGGCCACTTCCTAGATGTACTTTCTCACTCTCACACATCCCTCCCTATCCTCAGCTTCCCTCAGAACCCAGCTCCATCATTCTCTTCTTCATGAGGCTTTTCCTAAAGTCCCCAGTTCTAGTGTTCCATTCTTCTTGGATTTACTTTGTATATATTTTGCATTTCCTTATTTATATACATTTCCCATTCCCCCCCCACACCACCACCAGTAAACTATAAGATCCCTGCAGGAAAACACCATATCATTTTTACCTACATATTCCCGGTGTCTAGTACAGTTTTGTCTATACAGTAAGCATTCGACGGATTGATAGAATTGAATTTAGTCGAATTGGACTTTGCAAAGTTTTGCACAAAGAATACATCACTGACCAATATTTCCTCTTATGAATTGCCTTTTAGGCATTTAGGTTTTTATCACTGTAGTTTGGTTCCAGGGGGCAAAACTAGGAGCAATAGGAAAAAAGACTTAAAGGGGCAAAGTTATGATTTACAACAGGGAAAATATCCTTAATAATTAGAACTGCCTATAAGTGGAATGGACTGCCTCAGGACTAGATGGATCAATCAATCAATAGGCTTTTAAATATCTATGTGTCAGTGATTATGCCAAGCAATGGATGGTGTCTGAGGTCAGTTACAACAAGATGTGCTCAAGCTAGCTTGGACCAGTTTAGGAGAGCTGATTGTTAAATTTTCAGTGTGAGAATTTACAGCTCAGAAATCTGGAAATTGATTTGTTGATTATCTTTCTAGCCTAAAGAAAGTGGTTGTGAAAATAGTAATGATGTGGATTGTTCATACATTCTTTAAGAGGAGAGTTAATTGTTAAATATCTTCCTACTTCCAACCCTAAAATTCTCTGATTCTTTATTTTTTTTCTTTCCATTTAATCGACGTAATGTTCTGAGAGCGAGAGCTTCACCCAAGGGGCCTCTGTCATTAAGTACCATTCTAATGATTACAATAGGATTGTTCATGGACACATGATCCAAAATATGGGCCAACTATGGCAAGCAAGCAGTTAAAAAAAGAGGCTTTATATATCAGGTATCATAGAAAGGACATAGTTGGGGGAGGGCACAGTAAGCTGGTTAAATATCTGTCATTCTGTGTGTGTATGTTTTTTTTAACATAATAGAGTTTTAAATCTCATTCGGAAAACAAAACTCTCAGAGTTAGCAACACCAGCCAAGATTTATTAATAAGAAAGGGACTCTAATTCTTTTTCAGCCTCATATTTCATTTTTGCAAATCTAGGTATCATTACATATTTCAGGAAAAGTGATTTTTGATGGAGGAATGATTCTGTCCTTAGGGCTCCATTCTGTTTGTTGTTGTTTGGTGGTGTTGTTTTTAATTTGTGTAGAAACTTTCTTGTTGTCATTATCACGTATCTTCAGTGTTACATGATGGATGCCTTCAGCTATATGAAATTCCACTCAAACTGCCAAATCATTCTGGATGTGGGAAACGTGAATGGGCCATGACCAATAGGTAATCAAAACCTGGAGATGGCCTCTTTCGGTAAGGATTCACACAAATGGCTCTCTGGCGTAAGGATGGATGAATATACAAAGGGTGGGTAGAGGATGTGATGAGACCAATGACTCAGGAAGTCCTCCAAGAAACCTTTACATACCTCTGCCTGCTCTTAAGCTATACTGTGATTAAATCATTGACTAACATAATAGGGACCTAAGTAGTCTATCTTAGAACACTGACCATGCCAGTATCAGTTCTTGGCCACAGGAGCCCCTTTGGTCATAAAATTTTGACAAGTGTCTCTTACCTGCCTACTAACTGACAAATGAATTCCCCAGCCCACCTCAAGACATATTAAGTCTTGCTTTTATTCGTTCATGTTATTTTGGAGTGGTAAGTAGGGCATGGTTATTGGAGTTCTGGTCCATGGTGGATGAAATTTAGTACTCCAGCTGGTAGAAACAATTGAGCTCAGTACTTAGTAGTGATGTCAGGTAAGCTCTTCTCTGGCCCACACCTTCTTTGCTCTCTCTTTTGAAAACAACTTCTCTCCCACCTTTTAGTCTCTCTCTCTGTCTCTTTCTGTCTCTCTGTCTCACTCTCTGTGTGTCTCTCTCTCTGTCTGTTTCTCTGTCTCTGTCTCACTCTCTGTCTCTCTGTCTGTGTCTGTCTGTCTGTCTCTCTCTCTCTCTCTCTCTCTCTCTCTCTCTCTCTCTCTCTCCCTCCCTCCCTCCCTCTCTGCGCTACAAGGTGGTGCTCAGGATTTCTCTCCCTATGGACCCCTTTAACTTACTGTTAAGGTCTTAGATATCTCCCAACAGTTTTCCTCCACTCCTCTACCACCACTGTCCAACTGAGTTTTTCTTTTCCCGAATTATAGGTAATATTAGTTACAGCTTTTGCTGCTCTTTCCAAGTTTCCAAATCCTACTCATCTTGCAAAGTCCAACTCATGCCTTATCTCCACCATGAAACCTTGCCCTGTAACTCTAGCACAAATTGTTCTGCCTTTCCTAATTTCACACAATCCATAATACACGTCTTAATGCTAACTCATGTATACTCTATATGGCTTCCATTATATTAATATTGCCCAGGCCTCTTTAACTACATTCCAAAGGAAATCAATTTGGAACTATGCCCCAAAAGTCACTAGCCTGTATGTACCCTTTGACTCAAGAATGTCACTGCTAGGCCTATGCTCAAAGATCAAAGAAAAAGAAAAAGGATCCATCCATATAAAAATATTTATAGCATCTCTTTTTTGTTACAGCAAAGGGATGTTCATCAGTTGGAGAATGGCTAAAAAAACCATGGTGTATAAATGCAATAGAATACTATTGTGATATAAGAAATAATGAAGGGGATCGTTTCAGAGAAGACTGGGAAAATTTATATGAACCAATGCTGAGTGAAATGGGTAGGTCCAGAAAAATAGTTTATATAATAACTAAAAGATTGTAAAGACAAACAACTTTGAAAGACTTAAGAACTCTGATCAATAAAATGACCAGCCGTGATCCCAGAAGATGAATGATGAAACATCTTACCCATTTCTGGACCAAAAGGTGGCCAACTCAAAGGGCAAAATGAGACACGCATTTTCAAAAAGTCAACATGGCAAACAACATTGCATCAACTACTCATATGTATTATTTTTTCAAGACAAATGGAAAGCTAAAAAGAAGAAGGGTGTTGGCAATAGGTTTGGAAAGAAGAAGAAGAAGAGGACAAAGAAGAAGAGGAAGAAGAAGAGAAGGAGGAGGAGGAGGGAGGGGAGAAGAGGGAGGAGGAGGAAGAAGAAGCAGAAGAGGAAGAGGAGAAGGATGAGAAGGAGGAAAAAAGGAAAGAAAAGGTCATTGAAACAGTTTTTCTAAAATGTGCAGTCAGGAAGAACAGAAGGAAGGTCAGAAGAAAACAGATAAGCAGGACAGATTTGAAACTTACATTTATTTACATATTTTTATTTTTATATATTTATTTATATAAGAAGAAAAACAAGCAATACATAATAAAGATTCACAGTTTCATATATAATTCTTTTCTGCTCTGTTCTTCATATGTATAAATGTTCATTTGATTTGCTGTTTGTTAAATTATAGTTTTTTAAAAATCAGATTTAAAATTAAATTCCAAGTACCTCAGGGGTTGGTTGAAACTGTTTCATGCACTTCTTTTGTATTTTCCCATCTGGCACAGCATGGACGCTGTAGGGAAAGCTGGATGTCTACCTAGGGTTCTAGGTCATAACGTAGATAGTGTTGTTGGTTTTTTAAATAAGCTGCTGTCTACATAATTATTAATCCCCAAACCCCAGAATAAAAGGAGGGGGAAATCAAAGGTAACAAACATATTCTCTCTAGTTATAATAACAATAAAAACTGTGCTGTATATTGTTTTAAGGATTTAGAGGCAATTTACCTGCATTTTTAATATCCTACAAGACAGATTCTACATGTATTATCATTCTTACTTTATTTATTTGAAAACCAATACTCAGTGAGGTCTATGAGTGCTCAGTGTCATGTAATTACCAAACACAGGAGTCAGAATTTGACTCCAGGCCTCTCCTGACTCCAAGCCTAGCATGCTCTCAAGGAAAATCAGCAAAATATTGTTAAGTGCTCAACTTATTATTATTAAGTGCTACAACATATTACCTCTCTGCAAAGTAATGCTTGGTCCAGAATTATCAGAGAATGGGCTGTTCTGTTCAACAGAAGTTTAGGTTAATTTGGAGGCAACTACAGCAGACTATTCACTTTCAAACCATTTTATGGATGATATTCCTTAAAATTCTCTATTTACTTTGCTGCCTCAGTAAGTGCAGTCACATGAATGTAACTGAATGTTTCTTTGAGGATTTAGGACTTTGTAGTGCCTTGACATCATTCATTACAGTAGAGGTACAATGGTTATCATGGTATAACTAGAAGTGAGGACAATTTAGGAGACTAGGTTTATTCTGTCTCTATTGAATCCATAGCAGAAAACACCCTGTAAGGAACATATAATTATTTTCATTCAATTATCAAGTACATATTAAGTGCTTATTACATGCCAGGAACTGTGGCATCCCTGCATTTGAGTAGCTTATATCCTAATAAGAAAGATGACATAGATAGATAGATGATAGATAGATAGATAGATAGATAGATAGATAGATAGATAGATAGATAGATAGATAGATAGATAGATAGATAGATAGATAGATAGATAGACAGATGGTTAGCTAGTTATATTGGTAGGATTGGTAGGTGGATAGACGGATGGATGGAGAGGGAGAGAGACAGAAAGGCAGAGATTCATAAATTATATGCATACTACAAGCTATTGAGTAGATGGAAGGTGTAATCATATAAACAAATCATTATTATGAACTTTTTTGATATTTCTTGATCTCAGTGCTGTCAGTATTCTCTCCAATAATGTAGCTTATCTATGTCCTCTCATCTTCTTGGCAATGTATACCCATAAGTGATCCATAAGGAGCTCACCCAACATAGAAAGTCTTTTCACACCTAGGAAAATCTAACAAAAATCTTTGTGAAACATCTTTACAAAAAATGACCATCTTTTGGGCCATAAGACACTCATAAACAAATGAAGAAAAGCAGAAACAGTAAACACATTCTTTACTGACCACAATGCTGTAAAAATTATAATCCATTAAGAGCATAATGGAAATTAAATGATGTAATCCAAAGAGTGTGGGCCAAACAACAAATCATAGAAACAATGGGTAATTTCTTCAAAGAAAGCACTCTCTGGGGAAAAATTGATATCTTATAAGCATTGTCATCAAACAAAAAAGAGAAAGAACAAATCAATGACTTGGTCATGTAACTTTAAAACAACTTGGACAATCAAATCAAAAAAAGCTCTAAGTAAACATAACATTAAAATCCTAAAAATCAAATTTCTATATGTTTGGGGTTTTTTTATATTACAAACATTTTCAAATTAATGCTGTTCCTTGAGAGCTCTTTTGTGACAAAGTAAAACAACTAAGCCAAATAAACAATAATGTGCCTACAACATTCCTCATTGGTAGTATCCTACCATTCTTGATTTTTAAATACTTTTTAACTCAACAAAAAGCTACTTTCTCCTTATTCCAACCACCATCTAATTGGGGGAGAAATTTTGTATGATTCATTACAAAAACTTATTATAATTCCTTGTAACAAATGTGTATAGTCAACCAAAACAAATCCCCTCATTGGCTATACATGAAAAATAATATGTGTCTCATTTGGCATCCTTAAAATATCACCTCTATGTAAGGAGAAGGCTAACATATTTCATCATTGGTCCTCTGGGAACATCGATTATTATCGTATTGATTTTTAGTTCTTATAGTTTTCAAATGTGTTTGTCTTTACATTTTTGTTGTTACTCTATAAATTGTCCTCCTGGTGCTACTCGTTTCATTCTTCACAAATAATATAAAAGTCCTCAAAATTGTGTAAGACTTTTTATGATGATTATTTTCATAATAATGATGTTAGAGAATATTTTTTCTTCTGGGTTCTGTTCACTTCACTCTGCATCAGTTCATGGAAGTCTTTACAATCATCTATTTCCTTATTTCTTACAACACAATAGTACCCCATCTCATTCATATGTGTGTGTGTGTGTGTATAACTTATCATCCATCGCTTCATTGAGTTTCTAATATTTTTGCCACCACAAAAAGTATTTCTGTATAGCTAGGGTGTTCCCCCCCCCCCATTTCTTTGATCTTTTCCAAGTACAGGCCTATACCACTGGGTCCAAGGTATGCACCGATTAGTACCTTTTTGTATGTAATTGCAAATCACTTTCCAAAATGGCTGTACCTATTCATATATCCCAAAACATTGCAGCAACATGTCTGTTTCCCTACAGCCCTTCCAATATTTGTCATTTTCTTCCCGTGTTATCTTAACTAGTCTGTTAAGTGTGAAATGGAAATCAAAGTTGTTTTAATCTACATTTCTCTAATTGTCAATGATTTAGAGCATTTTTTTCATACATTTATTGATGACTTGGATTTCTTCCTTTGAAAATTGCTTGTTCATATCCTTTGACTATCTGTTCAGGAGTGGCTCATAGTTTAACAATCAGATATTACTCCATTGCTTATGCATTTTGATTATAAGACCTTTATAAAAAATTGCTGCAAAGACTTTTTTCCCAGTTACCTAATTGTTCTAATTGCCTCTTGCTACATTAGATTTCTTTGTGCAATTTTTTTTAAAGTTTTATACAATCAAAACTTCATTTGAGCTTGTTGATCCTCTCTGTCACTTGTCTAGTCATGAACTCTTCCCTGATCCGTAGATCTGAAAAGCAATTTCTTGCTCCTCTAATTCGCTTACTACATGATATTCTATATCTAGATCATAAATCCATTTGGAACTCCTCTTGGTATAATGTAAGAGTCGTTGTCTAAACCTAATTTCCACCAGACGCTATGCAGTTTTCCCAGAAGTTCCTGTCAACTAGTGAGTTTTTCCTCCAGTAACTAGGAGTTTATTGAACACCATGCTACTATATATAGATGTAAGTGTGTGTATATTTTTTTCTTCCAAATTTTGCATACCAAATCTGTCCCATTGGTCAGCTTCTCTCTTCTTTAACCAGTAACCAAATCATTTCAATAATTCCTGCTCTGTAATAGTATGTGAGATCAGGTTCAGAGATCACATAGGTCTTTCTGGGAGGACAATTCTCATTTTCTTCCTCACTAGAATTAAATGTTGTCAGATTTTCATTCTTAACAGCTTCCCATTCCTCCTGAGCCAACTTCTTTCAGATTCTTAGGCCATGGAATCCTTATGGAATCCTTCCTCTGAATTCCTTAAATTTCACCCTCTTCAAATCTACGGTATGCATTAGACTGTGCCTCTTTAGCATCATGAAATTAAAGATGTCACAGTTATTTCCTCTCTGGTTCCTTGTCAGTTCTACTTTGGCAAACTGCTCATTTTTATTAGTTAGACTCAGTTTCAGAATAGTAGTTCTAGGATGATTCTCTTCATTTTTGAAGGATGAAGCTACGACCACATCCCCATTTCTCACAAGCTATCCTGTTTATGGATTTCTTTGGACCTTGTCATGTCTCCCTTCCCCTCCAGGAAACTCATCATTGTGAAATCTCATTATCTTCAGGATTGAATGCGCCTGCCTAACATCTCAAGAGTACCCTCTCTCTGCCCCTTTAATTAGACTCACTGACTCAGGGATGGGCTATGAGTTCCATTTAAGTGGACAACTCAATGCATCTCCCCATTTCCCAACAGCTACCTTTCGTTTCAATTTCTTTCATCTACTCCATTATGCCTTTGAGCTGAGTACCTACCCTCCTTCCCCCTGCCGCCTTTCAGCTTTCATTTGTTTGTGGTCTCTCCCCACTAGATTGTAAGCTTCCTGAGGGCAGGGTCTTTGTTTTTTGTTTGTATTTGTATCATCAGAGCTTAGCACAACACTTGGCACATAGTAAGCACTATATTCGTTGTGTCATTTTTCAGCTGTGTTTGATTCTTTGTTACTGTATGTGGGGTTTTCTTGGCAAAGATACTGAAGTGATGTGCCATTTCCTTCTCCATCTCATTTTACAGATGAGGAAACTGAGGCAAACAGGGTTAAGTGACTTGCCCAAGGTCACATAGTAAATGTCTGAGGCCAGATAAGTCTTCCTGACTCCAGGTGCTGCCACTCTATCCATCGTGCCACCTAGTTACCCCAAGCACTACATAGATGTTAGCACTTATTGTTTTTGTTCTTGTCATTGCTAAATTTTGCAGTTCTCTAATTTATTTAAAACATTTTCTCATATGATTGTTGATAGCTTGGATTTCTTCCTTTCAAATTTGTCTATTCATATCCTTTAACTTTATCCATTGGGGAAATGTCAGGAGTGGGATTTGAACCCACACCTCCAGGGGAGGCTGTGACTTGAATGCAGTGACTTAGACTGCTGCTCCGCCATCCTGCCTCTGAGCAAAGTATATTATAGAATACTCTGGTTAATCTTAAAATTTGATAGGGATTGGTTATTATGCTAACTATGTTATCAAAGGGACCATCCCTTGACTCACTTCTTACAGAAGCCTATTCCCTGAATGGGCATGAACTCACTCAAAGTGAGAACCTAAAAAGACCTTAGCCTAAAAGGGCCAGGGTCTCCCATTGCATCCTGGGCCATCTCTAATCATCCTGATGAATATTGACCACTGGACCACATGGCTCTGGAGGAGAAAATGAGGCTGGTGACCTTGCACAGCCCTCTCTCACTCAAATCAAAGTCAATTGCAAGTCATGTCATCATCTCCCTGATGTCACAATTCTCTTCAGGAACGAAGGACAAACACAATCTATTGGGGAATGGCTGTCATAATATCTGAAACAATCTTTGTATGCCTTGGATATGAGACTTTTATAAGAGAAATTTAATGCAATGATTTTTTCCCATTTCTCCTTCTAATATGATCACATTGGTTTTGTTTATGCAGAGGTTTTTCAGCTTTACATAAAGTATTTTCTGCAAATTCCTCTATCCCTTCACTCTTACTCTATCCAAAAAAATCTTCTTCCTTCCTCCTCTAACGTGTTTATGATATTACCTTTTATATCTAAGTCACGTGTCCATTTGAAGTTTTTCTTGGTACATGGTGTGAGATGGTGGTTTATACTTTATTTCTTCCAGACTTCTTTCCAGTTTTTCCAGCAGTTTTTGCTGAATAATGAGTCATTATGCCAGTAGCTGTGGTGTTTGGGTTTATCCAAGTATATTCTATTTTATCTTGTGTATCCAATCTATTCCATTGCTCAGACTCTCTATTTTTTTAAACAAATACTTTTTATGATCACCACTTTGTAGTATAGATTGAGATGTGGTACTGCTGAACCCCTTTTTTCACATTTCTTCCCATTATTTCCCTTGAGGTTCTTAACCTTTTGTTCCTCCAGATGAGTATCATCATCTTTTTTCCCCTAGCTTTATAAAGTAATCTTTCGGTGGTTTGATTAGTATGGCACTGAAAAAGTAAATTAATTTAGGTAGTATTATCATTTTTATTACATTGGCATGGCCTACTGATAATAAATTAATATTTCTCTAATTATTTAGGTCTGTATTTCTGAAAAGAATGTTTTATAATTGAATTCATAGAGTTCCTTTGTGTGTCTTGAAAGAGAGACTCCCAAATATTTTATACATTCTGTAGTTATTTTAAATGGAATTTCTCCTTCTATCTCTTCCTGCTGGATTTTGTTGGCAATATGCAGAAATGCTAACGATTTGTGTGGGTTTACTTTCTCTCATACAACTTTGCTGAAGTTAACTGTTTCAGTTAAGTTTTCAATTGATGCTTACATTTTATAAATAGCCCATCATATCATCTGCAAAAAATAGCTTTTGCCTATAATTATTTGCTTGAATTATTTGTCTTATCTTATTGCTATAGCCAGCATTTTTAGAAATATTTTAAATAGTAGCCCTTGCCTTTTTCAGTAAGGCCTCTAGCCTTTCTCCATTGAATGTAATGTCAGCTCTAGGTTTTAGGTAGATACGAATTACAGTATTGGGCAGGTAGGTGGTGCCATGGATGGAGCACTGGACTTGGAATCAGAAAGACTCATCTTCACGAGTTCAAATCCAGCCTCACAATAGCTAGCTGTGTGACCCTGGGCAAGTCACATAACCCTGTTGGCCTCAGTTGGCTCATCTGTAAAATGAGTTGAAGGAAATGGCAAACCACTCCAGTATCTTTGCCAAGAAAACCCCAAATGGGGTCACAAAGAGTCAGATATGACTGAACAACTTACCATATTAAGCAAATGGCCATTTATTCCCAATCCACTGGTGTAATGAACAGAAATGTGTGTCAGCTTCTGTCAAATGCTTTTTCACTACATATTGATAGAATCTGCAGTTTTTTTATTACTTTTGATCTCATCATCCTCCCTAGCTATCATACTATATCTCTCTTCCCCTCTTGGCTAAACTCCTTGAGAAACCCATAGATAATCCAGCACTCTGTTTCCTTTCTCACTTTTTTCTAAACCTTGGTTTAGAAGTCTGGTTTCCAACCTCAAAAGCCAACTGACACTACCCTCTTCAACGTTACCAATCATCTTTTACTTGCCAAATTTAATAGCCTTTTCTGAGCCCTCATCCCCTTTGATCTCTTCAGCATTTGACACTATTGATCTTCTCCTTCTGGATATTCATTTTTCTAGGTTTTGGGGACATCGCTCTGTACTGGTTCATTCTCAGGCTCTTTGCTGATTCATATTTCACGTCATCCCTTATGACTGTGGGTGTCTGTCCTGGGCCCCTTTCTCTTTACACTCTATACTCTCTGACTTGGTGATCTTAGCAGCTCTCACGGATTAAATTATCATCTCCTGCCTCCATGCTTTTGCTCCTCATGCCAGGAATACTCTCTTCTTTCATCTCTTAGTTTCTCTGGCTTCCTGCAAGATTCAGCTAAAAATCCTACCTTCTTCATGAGGCATTTCCCAGTTCCCTCAGATACTAATGCCTTCTCTTCTGAGATTTCCTACCATCTAGTCTGTATATATATATATATATATATACGTATGTATACATATGTACATGTATAGGTACGTATATGTATATGTATATGTATATATTGACTGTACCAAGTTATCTACATGTTCTCTCCCTGACTTAAATGTATCCTCCTTGAGAACAGAAACTATTATGTTTTGTTTGTTTGTTTTTGTCTGTGTATCCCCATCACTTTGTAAAATGCCTGACCTTAAGCCCTTAATAAATGCTTGTTGACTGATTAGTATGAACTATTTTATTTATAATTTTCTTTATGTTGAACCAAACCCACATTCATGGTATAAATCCAGTCTGGTCACAAAATGTAATTTTCAATGTGTTGTTTTGGCCTTTTTTGCTATTGCTTCATTTAGTAGTTTTGCACAGGTGTTTATTAGGGATATTTTTCTATAGTCTTCATCTCTCTCAAATTCCCACATTTGTCATATCCAAAAAATGTATATCTCGTTCCTCATCTTGAGCTCATCAAGCAGGGTAGCATGTTTCAACATCTTTCCTCTGGAGTTGTGACTGGTCACCTCATTGATTAGAGACCAAAATTGTTTCAAAGTCATTTGCTTTACAATGTGGTTGTTATTGTACAAATAGTTCTGCTGGTTCTGCTCACTTCACTCTGCATCAGTTCATACAAGTCTTCATGTGCCAGTTTTCCCTCAGTCCCTCCAACAATCACATTTTTCCTTTCTTGTCATCTTTGGAAATCTGACAGCTTTGATTTGGAACTGAAGATTATTTTAATTTGCCTTTCTCCAATTACTATCGATTAGGAACATCTTTTCATATGACTACTGATGGCTTGTATTTTTTTTCCTTTGAAAAACGTGTTCAGATACTTTGACTATTTCATTATGTTGGATAATGGCTATCATTCTTAATATACTTAAAACTCTTTCTTATATATCTTTCATATTCCAAGAAACTTGCTGCCAAGATTTTTTCCCTTCTGACTGCATTTTTGTGTGTGCAAAAACCTTTCTATGTTATACAGTCTAAATTGTTCATTATGTGATCCTATCTATGTCTTATGAAGAAGTCTTTATCCATAGTTGTGACAGTATTTTCTTCCTGGCTCATCTCAGTTATTTGTAATGTGACTTTCTGTATCTAAGCCATGTATCCATTTAGAGCTTATTGTCATATGTTCTGTTAAATTTTGGTCTACACCTAATTCATGCCAGATTTTCCATTTTTCCAAGCAGTTTTTTTCCCTACCCTAGTAACTGGGGTGTTTGGCTTTATCAATCAGTTAACTACCTGTATTCCTTAATTTTTGTATAATGAATACCTAAATTGTTTCACTGATTAAACAATTTTAACCAGTATTAATTAGTTTTGACAAGTACTGCTCTGTAGTAATGAGATCCGGATGTTGTTTTTAATTTGGTATGGCATTAAGTAAATTATTTAGCTGATGTGGTCATTTTTATTGTGTTGACATGGCCCAACTAAGAGCAATTAATATCTCTGTTCTTATTGAGGTATGTCTATTTTATGTCTATTTCTCTAAAGAGTGTTTTGTAGTTGTATTCATGTAGTGCTTCTGTATGTCTTAGTAAGTGGACTCCTAAGCATTTTAAACATTCTATAGTTCTTTTGAATGAAATTCAAGAGAAAAGGACACTACAGGATTGAAGTGAGTAACTGTGGAATAAAAATTGGAAAGGGAGAAAAGTGAATCCAGAGCAGTGCTGGTACCCTGAGAAAGAAGTAAGGGCTGTAGAGATGGCAGTTCTCAATGTGGGCAAAGGTTCAGGTGAGCCATGGTGCAAGATGGAAAGAGAGAAGCTTATGAACAGAAAGTTTGTGTGTTTGTTTGTTTTTCTAATAACCGCCTATGAAGATGATGATAAAGACCTACTGAAGAGTTCAGATAAAAAAAGATTTAAAAATAGTGGTTAGATTTGTAATCTGAGGTCTCTCCCTACTTTAAATCTATAATCCTAAACTACAAGGAAATGTATTTATTCTCACTATAAGGAAAATGACTTGTCCAAGGTTACACAACTAGGAAGTATCTAAGACCAGATTTGAACTTAGGAAGATAAGCCTTCCTGACTCCAGGCCCAGCATGCTATCCGCTGCACCACCTAGCTGCCCCAGGTGCAAGGGACCCAATCTTAAAAACGAAACTGCCTTCAAGGAATTTATATTGTATTAAAGGGGGGAAATCTACACACATTAGTAAATAGAAAACATAAATAAAAATAAATTCAGAGAGTTGGGGATAAAAACAACAACTAAGGAAACACAAAGGGTCTCTTATAGGCGGCCCTTGAAATGACCCTCAAGGGGAGTCAGAGTCCATTGTGTGATTGCCAACAAATATATAATGTTGATAAACCAAATAAATGAATATATATTAAGTGGAAAGTGCTTTGGGTGGTTAAAAAAGATTTAAGACACAATCTCTGTATTCAAGCAAAAGACGGGACACAAAATAAAAGTTAAGGAAGAGAATTTTTCATTTTAGAATGTCGCTACTTACTGTGATCCAAGAATGTCAAGTAACAAATATTTTCCCACAAATGAAGTGCTCCACTGTGGTCTTGAGATCATGTGTACTTAAATAATGAAAAAAATGCTTTCCTTCCCACTTACCACTTCAACCAGAAGCAGCATGAAGTAGAAAGTAGGGACTCAGGAAAAATTGGTTTCAAATCCCCTGATGCTTTACTGCCTGGAAGATGTTGGGCAAATCATTTAACGTTCTCCACAGAACTTACCTATAAGTCTTTGATCTGAGTAATTAGATCCTTCCTATATTCCAGTAACCAGTTTCTACCCTTAAGAAAGGTACATGCTACCAGAAATAACTCAAACACTCCAATGCATCTATCCATGATCCCACTGATATGGTCATCCCCTCCAGTGATGCAAATCAGGGATCATTCATTTTTGCCCATCCTGTCAGATTTTTGTCCATGTTATCTGGTAATTTCCACATAGTGAGCTCACCCCAAAACTGAAGGACTCTCATTAGTGTTGCCAAAGTCATATGCAAATGCATGATAATTTGAGTAGGGAGAGATCACAAAAGGGATCCTTAAGAGGTAACTTCTAAGCTGAGCTGTGAAGGAAGCTAAAGATTTGAGGCAAAGAGGGAAATGTACATTATAAAAATAATATAGAAATAATAACCTTTGGTATACTCTTCCCTCCTTTTTTACGTTATTGAATATTTGTATAAATTAGGCCCTAATTCAAAGATATATATATATATGTATATAAATATAGATAGATATAGATATAGATATAGGTATAGGTATAGATATAGATCTTTTTTTCAGTATTGATTTGGGGAAGTAAGCCTGATATCTATCTTACAGGTGTAAGGACTGACATAGAAACCCACACCCCAATTTACATGGAAATAGAGAGTTCTGACCTCTATTGAATCAATTAATCAAAGATATAGCTTAGGTGTGGATAAGAACTGAAATCAAATTGGGAAGAGGAAAGTGATTGCTTATTGGATGGAATCAACTGGTACTACATGGGAAATGTATTGAGATTGATTGAAAGAATCAGACACACCTTCCTTTGGGCCTGTAGCTACCTCAGAGTGGGCCAGTTTGGAATGGAGATGCTACCAGAAGCATTTCAGCCAGTCTAGTGGTCAGTGAGAGAACTATCATTCAAGGGTAACACTGAGTTCTCATTTCTCCCTCTACCCCTTGACCAGAGGAAGACCTAGCAAACATCAAAAAAATTAGAACATTCAGACTTCCTGTTGGGGTGAACAGCGATGCCTTTGGAGCATCAGAGACTGATGACACTACTTGTGTCTCGTGCTGGGAGCACACTGTGGACCAACAAGACTTAGTGAGGAAAGGTAGTTTCAGGCCTATGCTGACCCTTGGAGCCCAGTAGAAATCTACACGAAGGGAGCTTTATGAGGACTCCCCAAAGGGAGCAAAGGACTGAGAGTTGTGACTTTCCCCTTTGCCTCATCTACTTTCCAAGTTTGAACCCATTTTCTCATAAGCACTGTGTATACTTGGGGGAGAGTACTCCCCAGACTGTAGAGGATGTAGAATTTCTATACCAACTTTTCATACTGTGCTGCTTTAGTGAATACCCCTCTCTAAAAGCCAAGTAAGTCTAGATGACTCACTGTGGGTGAGGAAAACATAGTTCTAGAAACCTCAGTCCCTTGGAGTTATCCCTGGAATCAGGAGGGGAAAAGTAGGCATTTAGCTTCTGGGTATCCAACCTGTCAGTGTTAGTGGGAATTGATAAAATAGCCCTGAGTGGGTGCTACCCAGGCAAGCCATGTCATTTAACAAACATTTATTAAGTGCTTGTAATGTGGAGTGTACTGTGTTAGGTAATGGGACAACATGGAGACAGCAAGGAAAATGCTAAAGATGAGTAAATAATAACCCCCAAAAGTGCCATTACTGGAATTAAGAGAAATAATATAAAGGTGACAATAAATATTTCAAATATGGAAAAAGAATGCATATACTTCTACAAGGTCAATTTTGCATTCTTCCCCATGAGACCTAAAATGTACTTTTTCCCCTATGAAAAAGGAAGAAATGAAGCACCAGTTACACAAAAGAACAAAAATAAACAAAATAAAAATCAGAGACCCTAACTTTAAGAATAGCTATTCACCTATGAATTTGAACCCCAAACCAACTCAGAACCATCATATTAATTTTCTTGTCCCTATTCTGGAAAGAAGGGAAAATGCATGTATGCAGTAAGTTAAAAAAAAATTGAGCTTAAGTCTTTTTTTTTTTTTTAACTGATGTTTTGCCAGTCAGGTTACAGGCTTCATTAGAGGATTCAAACTCCAACTTTTGTTTGGACTTCAAAGCATTTTTCAGCTCCAACTTAGGTGATGAAATAAATTTGTAAAATCACAGATTCAGAGGCTGCTTTGTGTAAATGGTTATTTTATCACAACATTTTTTTAAGGTTAGTTCTATAGGCTTAACTTCTCTACTTGAAAAAAAAAATCCTGGAAAGTCATCAAAGAGGTTCATTTGCAAAGACCCCAGACAAGAACAGGGTACTGGGTAGTAACCACTGTGGTTCAGAGAGAATAAATCCTGTCAGACTATTCTAATCCCCCCAAACAGAGGGATAGGCCTGATAAATCAGAGCTCTCAAAGAAGCAGAGAAAATATACAAAGCTGAGTCAAAAACAAAGGTGAACTTAAGAACTTGTTCTAGAAATACATGAACACACTGGTTTGGCTTTTTGGGGTTTTTTTCTTCTTTTTTTTTAAGGAATAACCTTCATTAACATTCCCATGACTCAGTTTCCTTATCAATAATATTCAGGAGCTATACTAGGTAATCTTTAAAGAATCTCCTATCTTTAAAATTCCATATTTTTTCTGGTTCAATTATTCCACAAACATTTATTAGCTTCGTATTATGTGAAATCCTATCTTAGTGTTAGGGATGCACTAAAAATAATAATAGAAACAAACATTTATTAAGTGCCTACTATGTGAAAGATGCTGTGCTAAGTGTTTTACAGGGCAGCTAGGTGGCGCCATAGTGCATAGAGCACTGGGCCTGGAGTCAGGAAGACTCTTCTTCATGAGTTCAAATCCAGGCTCAGACACTCACTAGCTGGATGACTCTGGGGAAATCACCTCATCCCGTTTGCCTCAGTTTCCTCATCTGTAAAATGAGCTGGAAAAGGAAATGGTGAACCACTCTAGTATCTTTGCCAAGAAAACCGCAAATGGGGTCATGAAGAGTTTGACCCGACTGAGCAAAGTGTTTTACAATTATTATATCCTTTGAACCTCACAACTGGCTGGAAAGCGGGAATGATTATTATCCCCATTTTACAGATGCGGAAACCAAGGCTGATTGAAGTTATGACTTGTCTAGGGTCACACGGTCAGAAAGTATCTGCTCTGGTCTTCCTAACTCCAGGACCAGCGTTCTATCCACTGCCCTACCTGGATGCTTCATTAATATGGCACTTTAAGGTTTGCAAAGCACTTACCTCATTTGGTTCTCATACATGACCCTGTCTGGTAGATGCTTAAGTGTTAGCATCTTCATTTTAGAAATGAGGGAATTCAGAGTTAAATGATACACACTGAGTCACAGAGCTAAGCATCTAAGAAAGGACTAAAGCCTGGGGTGCCATCACCTCTCCACCAGCACAAGGAAGAATACGACCCACTCCCTTATCTCAGGGAGCTCGCCCATGCCAAAAGACCGATATAGGGGAAAGTGTGATACGTGCAAAGGAGTGACCGAGGGAGGGATGGGAAGGAGAGAGGGAAAGAGGGAAGGAGACAATGATAAAGGAGGAGAGAGGGAAAGAGGGAGGGAAACAAGGAGAAAGGAGGAGAGAGGGAAAGAGGGAGAAGGGAAGGAGAGGATAGAAAAAGGGAGGGAAGGGAGAAGGGAAAAGAAAAGAGGAATGGAGGGAAGTACAGAAGAAGGGAAAGAGAGAGAAGGAGAGAGATAGGGATGGAGGGAAAGAAGGAAGGAAAGAGGAAGAGAGAGAGGGCAAGAGGGAGGGAAACAAGGAGAAAGGAGGAGAGAGGGAAAGAGGAAGGAAGGAGAGGATAGAAAGAAGGAGGGAAGAAGGAAAGGAGAGGGAAAGAGGAAGGGAGGAAAGTACAGAAGGGAAAGGGAGAGAAGGAGAAAGAGAGACAGGGATGGAGGGAATGAAGGAAGGAGAGAGAGGGAAACAGAAAGAGGGAGAGAGGGAAGTGGGGAGAGGAAGAGGGGAAAGGGGGAGGGTGGGAATGAGCAAGGAAGAGAAGGACAGAGAGAGAGAGAGAGAGAGAGAGAGAGAGAGAGAGAGAGAGAGAGAGAGAGAGAGAGAAGAGAGAGGAGATTGAGAAGAGAGAGAGAGAGAGAGAGAGAGAGAGAGAGAGAGAGAGAGAGATCACTTTTATTTGTGGTGGAGTTAGTGTGTCAATGTTGGTTGGTTAGTTGCTGTCCTTCCTTCTAGAAGAGGACCAAAATGACATCATTATGTCAGGGTTAAGGGGCAGTGTGCTGAACCGTGGCTGATCAGACCAATACCAGTTTAGAAGGCTCTACCACAGGTCAGGTACACACAGTCCACATGAACATTTGGAGTGACGACAACTCTAACTTTGCACATCTCACATTTCTTTTGAGTTACTGCTTTTCTGCTTTGCTCATAGAGCACAGCATCTTCTCTGACGCAGGCATACCACGTGGCAGTCCTCTGCCAGCATTTCCCATGTCTCACAGTCGATTCCAAAGTTCTTCAGAGAGCCCTTGAAAATGTCCTTGTATTGGGTCCCTGTATCACTTCCTCTGAACTCTATGTGAGTTGTTGCCTTGTCTGAAGGTGTGTCAAGGAAGATTTCATTGGATACTTAGCTATTCAATAATGGTGCAATGTGGAATTGAGCCAGACAATTAAAGAAAAAAAACACCACTAGTCAGCAATGATATTAATTCAGTAATCCAGTAATTTTTGAATATTTACTTTGTGAAAGGCACAATTACCCACTTTCTATCACAGAACTCTGAGTACAACACATCAAAACACACAATAATGAGAGTAAATAAACCTGAGGACCAGTACATACATGGAGCTATTCTTCTAGATAATGGCCTCATTGTCATACCTTGACTAAACGGTATTGTGACAGCGACAGCGTTTTTATCTATAGACCAATGTCATCAGGAGGCACCTCACAAGGGAAGCTCCTCAAGATCAGGCCTGGGTATGATGCAATGAAACACAATGAAAAGCATTCATCAATGACCCCACAGGGAAAAATACATCCATGAAGTTTTGAAGGGATGGAGAAAAGGGAGGGAACTAATGGAGGGGGCTGGCAAGAAGACAATACAGGCTTTAGAAAATAGACTTTGTGTTCAAAATAACATGAAGAAGTTGAAAAATACTCAAGTGGCCCTGTCTTCATTGATGTTAATGTTCCCTCCAACCATCTAGATTGCAACCTATGCAAGCTCAACCATACTCTGTAACTCTCATCCACATGTTCCCATGAGTTTACCATATCCATCTCATGGGCTTTAGGGGCTGGGGTAGCATGAGGGCTTAATCACTTTCTCCTGATACCACAGGAACAATGATAAAACATAGGAGTTACCCAAAAGTCATTCTTCAATCTTGCCATGAGATCAGCACATCTCCTTTTTCATTCATATTGCTGTGATAACATCATTTATTTTGCTTCTCCTTTGTCAGTCAATAAGTACTGTGAATGCAAAGAAAGGTAAAGTACTCTCCCTGTCCTCAAGCAGCTAACAGTCTAATGCTGGAGACAACAGGCAAACAAGTTATAGATAGGATATATTGGAGACCATCAGCAGAGGGAAAGCACAAGGCTAGAAGATGGAATCTTAGCTGGGACATGAAGGATGCCAGCAGAGTCAGGGAACAGAGATGAGGAGGAAGAGAATTCCAGGCATGAGGTGGGCTGGGAGAGTAGGAGGAGGAAGACAAGCAGTGAAAATGGCCACAAGAAAGCCGGTGTCACTGGATCACAGATATGTTGAAGGGAATGAAATGTAGGGAGACTAGAAAGGCAGAGGGGGAACAGATGACGAAGAGCTTTGAAAACCAAAGAGAGGAATTCATATTTGATCCTGGAAGCTAGGGTGGGAACCACTGGAGTTTGTTGAGTAGGGGAACACGGTTTGACCTGTACTTTAGGATAATCACTTTGGAGGCTAGAAGGATGCTGGCTTGGAGTGGGTGAGACAACATTATAAAATTATATCAAATGAAGGGCCACTGGCAAAAAAAATATTTTTAAATCAACTAAAAAAAAGTAAATTAATCCCAAAGAATTGATGGGTCAAAGAATAAATCATAGAAAATACAGAATTCCATTAACAATAATGATAACAAGGACACAAATACCAAGAAATTTGGAGATTCAAGTAAAACAGAGCTTAAAGGAAAATGCGTATCTTGAAATACTTTGAGAAAGAAAGGATCAATATATCGAGAATGCAACTAAAAATATAGAAAATCAACAAATTAAAAAACTCCACTTAAACCCCAAAATAAAAAATGTTTAAATCAGGAAGTAAATTAACAAAATTGAAAACAGAAAAACATTAAATCAACAAGTGAAATTATTAGCTCACTAAAAAAAATAAAACCATTAATTAATTTGATTAAAAAGAAGAAAAATGGAAATCAGATTACCAGTATCAAAATGAAAAGAGAGACTTCATAATAAATGAAGAAAAAATAAAGGATATTATTAGACACTCTTTTGCCCAACTATAGTCCAATAAAACTAACAATTAAATGGCATAAATGAATATTTACAAAAATATAGAGCCCCAAAATTAACAGAATAAAAAACCAGAAAATTTAAACTATCCAGTCTCAGAGGAAGAAATTGGAAAAAGTCAAATAAACTTTCAGAGGAAAATAGAAAGACGAGATTGATTCACAAGTGAATTTGTCTAGCATTGAAAAAACAATTAATTATAAAATATGAGCTATTTGCAAAAAGAGCAGAAAAAAGGATTCTACCAAACTCCTTCTATGATACAAAAATGGACTGAAGACACAAACCAGGGTGAGGACAAGCAAGAAAAAACTATAGACAAAATATCTCTAATGAACATTGAAGCAAAAAATTTTGAACAAAATATTAGCAAAAAGGTTAAAACAAGATATCACAAAGATGAGACAGTATGACTAGGTTGGATTTATACAAGAAATGTAGAGTTGGTTTAATATTAGGAAATCTATGAACTTAATTATATTGATAATGAAATTAACACAAATCATATGGTTATATCAACTGATACAGAAAAAGCTTTTGACAAAATTCAACACCCTTTTCTGTAAAAAATAGATAGATAGATAGATAGATAGATAGACAGATAGATAAACAAATAGATAAATAAATAAAAACACTAGGAAACCTAGGAAGAAATGGACCTTTCCTTAAAATGATAAATAGCATATATTTAAAACCAAGTGCTACTCTTACACACAATGTAAATAAACTAAAATCTTTTCCAATAAAATCAGAAACAGGGATGTCCATTATTATCAGTCCTATTTGACGTAGTACTAGAAATGCTAACCATAGTAATAAAAAATTAAAAGAATTAAAAAAAGAATTTAAGAGAATAAACATGGGTAAAGAAGATATAAATTATCACTTGTTGCAAATAATATGATAGTGTACTTTAAAAACCCTAGAGAGTAGCACTATATCCCAAACTAAAATACAAGGCAGCAATTTTCAAAACAATTTGGTACTGCTTAAAAAATAGAAAGCTCTACCAATGGAACAGATTAGGTAAACAACATAGCAAGCAAATCTGGAAATATATACATATATAAATATATGTGTGTATATATATAAAATGTATGTGTGTGTCTACATATGTATGCATGTATAGCACTTCACCCTGTTTGCCTCAGTTTCTTCATCTGTAGAAATGAGCTGGAGAAGGAAATGGCAAACCACTCCAGTATGTTTGCCAAGAAAACCCCAGATGGGGTCATTAAGAGTTGGACACAACTGAAAAACAGCTAAACAACAACACACACACATGCGTGTATGTCACACATACTTGCTGAATATATTCATATTTTCTAACTATATATTGCTGTGTGTATATATGTGTGTGTACATATGTACATATAGTGTATGTATATATGTATGTGTATATTTATATATATACATATATATATTGCATTAATAGGCTTAACCCAAATATAGAATATGGGAAGTGAGGAAGCAAAATGAAGCTGGAAACCCAATGGGAAGAAGGATAAATGATCTAAATGATCAGCTATCCCTCCAGTAAAACATCACCTCTCTGAAAGCAGGAATTGCTTTATATTTATCTAGCTCAGTGCTCCACTCACAGAAGACACTTAATAATTGATGTTGAATTGAAATAGGATTGAACTGAACTAAGAAAACTCTAGTTTGTAAGGCCTTGGCTTACAGGCACGGAGGATCTTTCTTTATCCTAGCCATGCCATCAAACTGAGCAGAAGACTTAAGTTGTGAAGGAGATTATCTCAATCACTAATGAGCATTTCTAGGGAAACTAGATGCCAACCTATAGAACAATATAATCATAGATCTAGAACTGGAACGACTTTTACAGCTACTTCGGGCAGCCAGGTGGTGTAGTAGATGAATACTTCCAGTCTGGAGTCGGTAAGACCTGAGCTCAAATCCGACCTCAGACACTTACTAGCTATGAGACCGTGGGCAACTCATTTAACCTCTACTTGCTCCAATTTCGTCAACTGTAGAATGAGGATAATGATGACACTTACCTGGCAGGGTCGTTGTTAGTGTCAAATAAGATAATAAATTAAAAGGCATTTAGCACAGTGTCTGGCACATACTAAATGTTATATAAATATCAGCTTTCTCGTTGTTGCTGTAACCTCATCCAACCCTGTCATTTTGTCAGATCAGTTACCAGGAAACACTGGGCTTAACTCCTGGGCCAAACAGTCCCCAAGAACTCTGTACCTTGGTTATACAATCATCAATGGAGTGTTGAACAGATAGCTCAGGAACCCTTTTTCTCTCTTGCTGCTCCTGGTTTCAACTCCATTTCAGTTATCATTCTGTGACTTAAAATACCCATGTGACCTTAAGCAAGTCATTTTATTTCTCTTGGTTTCCCTTTCCTCATCAGCAAAGTCAGACTGGCCAGAGCTTCTTTAGTGACAACCCTTTTTTACAACAAAAAAAAAAAAAAATAAGAAAAAGAAAAAAAGAAAGAAAATGCTACCTGTGCTTTTCATAAAAGTCTATAAAAATAATTTTCTTAGTTCATGTTTTATTCAAATAAAAATAAGGATTTATTGCAATTTTATAGCCAACAAGCAAATCTCAATATACAATAAAAATAAATAATAAAATATAAATTGATATTGATTGATAAAATCAATCAACAAACATTTGTCAAGTGATTACTATGTGCCAGGCACGATGCTAAGTGTACTGTGAGCTCCTTGAAAACAGGGACTATATTTTGCCTTAAATTGTATCCCCAGTGGTTAGCATAGTACCTAGCACATAGTAGGTGCTTAATGAGTGTTTATTGACTGACTAGTTGCAGAAGATACAGAGAAATTCTAAAATACAGTCCCTGCCCCCAAGAAATCTGCATTTTTACAAGGAACATAGCACACAAATCATTATGTATGAGTTAGATACAGGGGATTTTGGGGTCATACGACCCATAAGATGAAAGAATAGAGGTTTTCTCTGAGCTTCATGACTGCTCAGACCTTTCCAAAATGGAAATTATATATGAGATAAACCAATTTTAGTAGTCTCCATAGTCTAAGACCCTAAGAATTTTAATGAGTTAATAATTCTATGAACTAATAGTAAATAAAGCTAATGTCTAACCCCTAACATGCTCACTCAGCAACCCTCTCCCCAGTGCCTTTCATGGTAGGGTTGGGCTATACCATGAGCTTGCAACAGAATTCAGCTCTAGTAACACCCCTACTCCCTTTACCTCAGTGCCTCAAAAAGTTGAAAAACAGAAGCTTGCTCTGGCTAGGACAGCAAGTAAGCAATGCTCAATGGAGCTCAGCCGGAGAACTAGGGAACAGAGAGAACTGAGACTAAATGTAAACAAGCAGAACATATGTGGCACTCCCCTGAGCCTGAGGGAAAGCACCCATAAATCCAGATGGGGTCAGTTCTGCCCTTGCAGAAGTCACTAGAGGCAACACTAAGGCATGAAACATGAATTGCCCTTTGTGGGAGGAGTCTGAGGTGGCTTAGATGTTCTGCCTCACCCCAGGAAACCACAATCAAAGGGGAAGAAGTCAGAAAGTGAACAATAGGAGAATATGAGGAGAAAATATTGAAATTAGCAAAGACCTTGGAAGTGATAAAACTCAGTCAAAGACCTTGAATATAAGCAGATAAATCAACACAGAAAGTATTAAAAACATGAAAAAATGTGTCTTCCAGGTCAGCTAAAAAAGTCCAGAAAATGATAAATAAATATTGTGAAACAAAACATAATTAATACCTATTGAAGCAAAGGACCCTGTGGATTCCCAAGAAAGCATGAAACAATAGAAGGCTGTTCCCAAATGATTTAAAAGAAAAATAAGAATTGTGAGAGCAAAATTTATGGCCTGCAAAGAAGTAACAACTATCAGGAAAGAAAAACTTGAATCTATGGTAACAAGTCAAAGATACAGAAGTGAAAGATAATCTGAAAGAAGAGAGGTAAAAAACAATAACATTAAAAGAAAACAAGATCTCTATGCAAGTTAAATATAGTGATCTCAAAGACAGGATGCATAGAAACAACTTAAAACATTATAGATTCCCCCAGACACATACCCAAGTCTGAATAACCATAGTTTGTCCATCATTCTTTCAAGTAAAAATTATGTTCCACGAAAAAAAAAATAGTGACTGGCATAGCTCACAGCGCAAACAATTGAACAAGTGCTTTTCCTTCAGACAGACATTACATTTCAGCATTTCAACATGACAAGTCAGACAAACTGAAAACTTTAGCACAAAAGGTAACACAAGAAAAAAGCTTAGAACTTCTGAACCAAAAAGTGAGAGAGGAAAGAAAAAGAAAAAATCATATTCTGCAAACTCTAAGACACATAATGGTTAAATTTTCTAATTCCAATGACAACAAATTCTGCATGCAGCCATGAGGAAATACCTTTTAATATAAAAGAAAGGAAATTTGAATAACACAAGACTGTTCTGTACCCTTCAAATGCCACAGAAGGGAATAGAAAATGTTCTGGATATCTTAGGAACTTGATATGCTAAACCAAAGTGGCATACTCTGCAAACCTCTCCAGACTGCATTCTTGACTCTTCATATGGCTTTGTCTACCAGGTCATAGAAACCTTGTCACCCTGGAAGGTCATTCTCCCTCTCCACCTCTGTGACCTCTACTCTGATTGTCAAATTCCTCCCAGAGCTCCATTTTGAGCCTAATGGTCACCGAAGGTATTGCTTTGAGTGAGTGAGAGATTAAATTTTCTCTCTTCCTCTTCCCTCAACCCCCTCCCCCAATCCCTGCCTTAATTGGAAGAATACCTTGCAAACTTCCAAAAGGATGGAAGATTTGGACTTTCCATCAGCACTAATCACAGTATATCTGGAGCAACTCTGGCTGATGGAAACATCTGCATAGTGAGGTAAGGTACAAACTAAGGACAAACTAGATAAGCAGTTCTCAAATGTTTTGGTCTCAGGATTCTTTTGCACTCTTCAAAATTGTTAAGGATTCCCCAGAGTTTTTGTTTATGTGGATTATATTGATTAATATTTACCATATAAATATTAAAACTGATAAATTTTTAAATATTAATGAATTTTAAAATAACCATAATGAACTCATTATGTTAACATAATATATTTTTATGAAAAAACCATATTTTCAAAAAAAGTTAATGAGAAAAGTGGTATTGTTTTATATATTTTGCCAAACCCTTTAATGCCTGATTTAATAGAAAGCAGATGTATCGTATCTGCTTCTGCATTCAGTCTACTGAGATATGTTATTTTGGTTGAAATATGTGAAGAACATTCAGCCTCAAACAGATACGTTTTTGAAAAAGTAAAGAGCATTTTAATAGCTTTTCAGATCTTCTTTGACACTACACCAAAACCTCACTTAAGAATTAGTTGCTATATGGAATCTCAAACCACCTCAATGAACTTTTTCTACTCTATTAGATTAAAATCCATTGGTCTATCTTGTACTTTGAATAGATCCTGTTATGTATGCATGACTTTGCAACATTATTCAGTGGTCATTTGGAAAAATATTGGTTCAATGAGTATGCAGATGTTCCAAACATTGATACATTTCATTTTACAATGTCAAAAGATCACTGATCTCATCAGGAAAATCTTTAAGAATCAGGAAGCTCGCAAACCCAGTGATGAATACAAGTCTTTGAAATTTTAATTTCTACTTATGAGTTCAAATTTTATCATTGACAACAAATGCCATCAGTTATTTTCCAGGAAGTGATAGGCTCACTTCATTCATTTAAAAAAATAATCCTGCCAATACCTAAGTCTGATACTCATAGTTTGTCAGTCAGTCTTTCAAGTAAAAATGATGTTCCATGAAAAAAGCAGATGGTTTAGCTCTCCATTCAAATAATTGAACAAGGGCTTTTCCTCGAGGCAATTATCATACTTCAGCAGGGCATACAGCAGAAATTTTTTGTGGATACTTCTCTCATGGTCTAGATTTAGTAAAATTAATATCTTTATTGCCTCATCGAGGACACTTTTAAGTGAAACTGTCAGTGAAGAGTACAATTTCAACTAGTAGAGTTTGATACCCCTGCCTTGAGATTCAAAAAAGTTATCCAACACTGAATATTTTGGCATCACTTGTGTTTAGTTGGTGCTGATACCGCAGATAAGATATTAATGTAATCTTCATAATTGCAGTTAAATAGTTAATTCACAGGTCATCTAGCCTATGAAAAACTCCATAACAATAAAAGAATGACAATAAAAAGGCAACTAGCATCTTCCTATTATGATGGAAATATTTTTGACTCACAGACTCACTGAAAGGGTCTCGGGACTATCTATGCCAAGGAAAGGCAGCCTTTAGACTTTACAAGGGTATTGACCCTGGAAGTCCTGCAAAGAGTTATAGCAAAGAGAAATATAAGAATTTTTAAAAGGATAGAAGGACTTCCAGGAGACCTGTGTTATACTTTGGCCACATGTGCCCTCCAGATATGAGTGTGCTCTTCCCAGGGATCATCTACTTCAGAGATTGTGCTCCAGTTTGGAGAAAATATGTGAACTTCTTACTATACCACATCAGTAAATACTGGTTGTTAAAAGCTAATTAACTCTGGCTGGCTAATTGATAATCAAAGGGGAACGTACTAGATAGGGGCTCATGAGCAGTAAATAGTATCTGAAACACCTGAGGAGAACAATGTTCAGTTGCCCTCTGGGGTCCTTAGCTTACCAATGTGAGTAGAAATTGGGGACATAGCCCTGGAAGGGATACTACGCTATAATTAAGCTCTGTCAGTGCAGAATCTAATAAAATTCTTCCATATTATATAATTTTCATTTTAAATACCTGTCAACTATGTTGAAAATTTGTCTTGTTGTGGCATTGATATCAATAGATTTACAAAGTGGCAAATCTTCACTAATACCCGTTTCAACAACATGTTGTACATATGTAATCAAATGAACATCTTTAACTACATCTGTTGTTTCATCCACTTGCAATACAAAATAGGAAGATTTTCATTTCACAATCAATTTATCATAAAAGTCTTGAAACATATGGGGTATTATCAGTGAGTGGAATCATTCAAAGCATCTTTGCATATGATTTGCTGAGCATTGTTCCAACTATATCAATAGTTGCAGGGAGCACCAATGTTTCTTTTATAAAACTTCAAATGAGAACTTTTCACTTAGCAAATCTCTAAGCAACATTCTATGATGCAAGAAATCCTTTTCATAGCAGGAGCATCATTTTTGAAAAGTGCTTTCATGTATGTATGCATGCATGTATGCATGCATGTATGTATTTACTTATTGTCTGCATCTAGTGTTCTCTGGGAAAAAATGTTATTAACCTGTGATCATACTCTGTCTCTACTTTTAACAAATTCATTTATTTCACTTTCATTTCACTTACTTCACTTCCACTCCCCCCCCCACCACACTAAAAAATTGAGAAAAATAAAAACCATTATAAAAATGTGTAGTTAAGCAAAACAAATTCCTGCAGCAGCCATGTCTGTTGTTTTTTTTTTTTTTAATATGCCTCAAACTGCACTCTGAGCCCTTTCCTCCTTATCTGGAAGTAGATACATGTTTCATCATGAGTCCTCTGGACTGTGGTTAGTCATTGTGTTGATCAGACTTTCTAAGTTTGTCTTTATAACATTGCATAAATTATTCTCCTAATTCTGCTCACTTCACTTTGAATCAATTCAATAAGTCTTTCTAGGTTTCTCTGAAAATATTTCCCTTCATTATTTCTTCCTGTGGTCTTCTAACAATTTATATATCATAACATATTCAGACATTCCCCAATTGATGAGCATCTCCTCAGTTTCCAATTCTTTCCCAACACAAACTACTATGAATATTTTTGTACTTATTCTTTTTCTTCTTTCTTTGATCTCCAGGAGATATAAACCTTCCAGGAGTAGTAGCACTGGGTCACAGAGTATATACACAGTTTAGTAGATTTGAGGGGCAGAGTTTCAAATTGCTTTCCAGAATAGGTGGACCATTTCCCAGTTCCATCAACAGCGCATTAATGTATCTGTTTTCCCACAGCCCCTCCAGCATTTGTCATTTTTCCCCTTTTTGGTCAATCTTGCCAATCTAATGGGTATGCGGATATTCCTCAGAATTGTTTTAATTTTCATTTCTCTAATTATTAATGATTTAGCATTTTTCATATGACTATACCTCCAAGCTCTTCTTCTGAAAACTATCTTTTCTTGTCTTTTGACCATTAAGGAATTTGTCTATATATATTCAGGATGTTTAAATGCTGTAGGTATCTTGTTATCTGAAACTAAACTATTTATAAAAAACACGCTCCATGTTCTTTCCTCCCCATCATTGACAATACATGTGAATTCCCATGGGAAATATTGAAGGTATTATTTTTTGTTTCTATATTTTCAGTACCAAAGTACTGCCTACCATATTTTCTTGCATGACTTTTGGCGGCTCCAGTGGTTTCTTTCTTCAAACCATTTCTTTCTTTATCCAATATAATTTAACTCTTAAAAATGGAAACAAGATAATTAAGTTTATTTGTTGAAAATTCCAAATGATTATCTATAGCCATTCTTGAGTTAATTCAATTATTTTAAGTTACAATTTTCTTGGAACCCAACTAATTATAGTGTATCTATCAAAATGAATGACATTGAGAAATATAACACATATGGTACTTTTAACTTCCACACAAAGATTGTATAACTTTCCATTGACACATCTTTTTCAGATGCAGCAAGCAGTTCATTTATGTCATGAGCTTATGCCAACTGACATGGAAGGTGACAGATTAAGTCTGGGTTGAGATTCATATGATACTAGGCCCAGAGTTGTAAGGGACCTCACATGTCATCTGGTCCAACCCTTTCATTTTGCAGACGAGGAAGCGGAGACCTAGGGAATAGAAGTGACTTGCCCAAATGACTTGTCACATAAGCCTCAGAGGTGGATTTGAGTACAGTTCTCTGATCCCAAAGTCAGGATTCTTTCCTTCCATGGTATCACACTGATTCCACACATTCCATCTCAAAGTTGACCTAGTTGGAGCATCCCACATTAAACAATTGCTATTCCACATTCACTGTCATTTGAAGCCTATTTGCTGTATTGGGGCTCTTTGACTGAGTTTGATTTGATCTCTGTTTTCAAGTGTTTTTTTTAAAGCGGATGCATTTATGCAGAAATTGTACTCTAATATACCCAATTGCTTCAGCCAGTGCCTTGGGTTCTCAATGAAAGGGACTCAGGCACTATTCTGGGGGTGGGGGTAGGTGGGATCACACCATATAGTTTGAAATACTCATTGTGGTCTCATGGTACTGCTGGTATGCATAAAAAGGAGGACAGTAAGAAATGCCCAGAAGTAGAATCCAGAGGAAGCTTAGTCAATGGGCTTCTTCTCATCCTTTGGTCATTCATTCTCCCCTTACTTCAACATCTTTTAAGTGCCTATTATGTGCCAGGCATGGTACTAAGCACTGAGGATACAAAAAGAGTCAAAAGACAGTCCCTACCCTTGAGGATAATAGGGGGAAGCAACATGCAAATAAATATATACAAAGCAAGCTATATACAGCATAAATAGGAAATATTAGCATAGGAAAGGGTAAAAATACAAATTCCTCTGTTTTAACATTTGAAGCCCTTTTTAGTATGGTTCTATACTGTCCTTCTGACCTCATGACACATTAGCTCTGTTCATACACTCTTTTCTCTAGCCAAATTCTTCTACTTCTTATTTTCCATACTTGACACATAGTCTCCCACCTCCATATCTTTGCCTAGGTTGTCCCTGGAATAATCTCCCTTCTCACTTCAGCTCCTTGGAATCTCTAGTTCCCCTCAGTCAGTCAATAAGAATTTATAACACATTTGTTATGTTCTAGGCACATGCCAACTGTTAAAGATACAAAGAAAAGCCAAATATTGTCCCTGACTCAAGGACACAATGGACAGACATTGCCTGGAGTCAGAAAGACCTGAGTTCAAATCCAGGACAACAGATAGAGTTCTGGATCTGGAGTCAAGGAGACCTGAGTTCAAATTTAGCCTCAGACATTTAGTAGCTATGTGACCCTGGGCAAGCCACTTAACCTCTATTAAGTGGGGCAGGGTGGTGGAAGTGAGAGCAGCGTATGGGGAAGAGGATAGGAGAGACCTCTTATAGAAGATGGGACTTCAGCTGAGTCTTGAAGGAAGCCAGGAAAGCCAGACGGCAGAGATGAGGAGGAAGAGCATTTCAGGCTTAAGGGACAGCCCAGACTAAATTTCTGCACATCTCTCCCAACCAAGCCTCACCAATGGTTAAAGTGTAACAGCAACATTCAAATTCTCTCTTTATAGATTTATTTTTTTTTTTGTATTTAGTTATGTGGGCAGAATATGTAAGCTCTTTAAGGGCAGGAAAGAGCTCATCTTTCTGCCTTATCTTTGTGGTATTAACACCTAACCCAGTGCCTAGCACATAGTAGGTGCTTCATGAAACACTTGTTGAAATAAAACTGACTTCTTCTTGGGGTTTGGGCCATACTTCTCATTCCTCAAAGAATCAATAAGTAACATGGACAGTTCCTATAGGGTTCTGTTGAAGAGACAGTTCCATCAGCGCTGAGTACTAAATTTTCAGTGTGAACGTTCATACTCAGAAATCACAGATATTACAAATCAGGGCTTGGTTTTTGTTTCCTTGACTGTCTAGGCTTAAGAAAGTGATATAGAATATGTTAATAATGTGAATTAAACACACAAATTTTTCCAGTCTCCATTCGTTTTTCTGGAAAGTCAGTCATCATACATTTATCGATACACTACTGGCTCCCTATTCCTTCCCTGGAACCTCCGATGCACTGAATCCATCCATCTTAGGTAGGCCCTTCCTCTGGTTTGAGGTTGTTTCTATCGTTCCTCTGAGAAATTATAAACTGTTTTAATTGTGGACTCTGGTCCTTGCCATTCTTCTGGGATTTAGCATTTCCTAGAGTCCCTAGATCTATTTGAAAAAAAATCCTCCAAATTAACTGTCTCGAATTCTAATACCCTGATAGAGCTATTCTCATACTTGTTATAAACGTGATCCCACCAGGTTTCAAAAATGCCTACGAAGGCAAACCATCCCACATTTCTGCATGCTTAGGCTTTCTTTTGCTTATTTCCCAGACCCCTCTCAGGCCTGGGGCCTTGCCTTTTACATTGCTTAAATTGCTGCTGCAGACCCTCCCCATCTCCCCCCTCCCCAGCCCCAATAGAGCTATGTTGGATGCCTAATATAAGATATAGCTTTCTACCCTCTAGTCTGTTTGAGAACTCTCCTGTGGAAGAGACTTTAAGCAAGTATTTATTTATAAGTGGAATGGTTTTTCCTTTTATTCCCCCTCATTACAATTGAGCTGTCTGTGTCAGAGTCTGATTTGGATTGCTTAAGTCAGGCCCAACTCCACTCTCTGATCTTGATGGAGTCATTGATCATGAGGTACATCCTACACCTCTCTTTGTGTCCCATGTATATTTTGATCAAGAAGGTCAGGCCCTGTAGGCTCAGAGGCAGCCACCCCCACTCACTACAGGGATTTCACAAGGAGCAAAGACACCAACTATGATCTCAATGCTTTGGAGAAATAAAAAAGCAAAGTACTTCTTTCCCAAAAAGAGATCAGAAGCATCTGGTTTCCATCATAGACTATCACAATTTGGAAGAGAAATTAGAAACCACTTAATCTGTCCTTTTTATTTTGCAGATAAGAAAACTGAGACCCAGGTAAAGAGATTTGCCCCAGTTCTGCAGCTTATTAATGATTCCTCCAGGACTGAAACCATGGTCTTCCAAATCGTGGTCCAATTTTTTACCATTAGAGATTGTACTGATGCTTTTAAAAACAGTATCTGTCTGGAAGAGAGTAATGGCCAGTGGGGTGGCCCAAGCCTGTAATCTCTGATACAGGGGAGGGTGAGGCTGGTGAATCATTTGAGTTTGGGAATTCTGAGGTACAGTAGTGTTAAAGCCATCAGGTGATCAAATGTTCATATTAAGGTGAGCCCCTAAGAGCCAGGGGCATCTAGGAAGCCTAAGGAGGAACAGCACACACATAAGTCTGACGTGGAGCAAGTCAAACATCTGGGCTAATCAACAGTGAGATGGGCCAGAGAGTGGCCTCCTAAAAAGATAGGAAGGCCTAGTCTCAAAATAAAACAAAACAAAACAAACAAATAATCAAACAGGTTTTAAATCTATTTTCTCTAGGTCTTCGGATAGTGTCGCATAGAATTTTAGATCCTGGGGAGAGGGCTTGGGAAATTTGTCCTCAGGAAAAAGAGATTTTATTCTTCCTTTCACCTACATTAAAGTCACTGGTTGTTGTGTTTTGGGGTTTTATTCCCCCAACAATACCTATGAACTCCCTGATCTTCATCCCTGCTATCATACTTAAACCAAGAAATTGTTTTGTTTTAAAGCTTATATATGTAGGCATATATATACATTATATATATATGTATATATATAATGTATATATGTTTAAAGCTTATGATAGACCCCTGATATAGGTAATGTAAATACTATCCATCCTCATTTTTCAGATGAAGGACTTAGAGAGATTTAGTCACTTGTAGATGGTCAAACAGTTCAATTTGAACTCAGGTCTCTGAACTCTGCCACAACTGCCTTTACCAAATTATACTTCTTTCTGTACAATAATGAGGCATCAAGTCCGATTTGGAGAAAACTCCCTTCCAATCAACTGTTTCTTTTCTCCACCTTTTTAAATTAATTCTTATAAGCTTAATATTGTGTCAATGACCCATTAGATTTGCTTTGCAACTATTTATATTTAAACGAACAAATGACAATGCATTAAACGTCACAAGAATTTCTCCATCCTTCCTCTAAGACCTCATCAGATGTTGTTGATTGTCATTCATTTTCATTTACTTTTCCTTTTATATAGTTATAGCATGCACTCTGTTTTCTGGATTTTTTTTCTTTTCACTTTGTACCATTTACTAAGATCTTTACAGTCTTATTTCTTTATATTCCAAACTCTTTATTTGCATTTTTCATTACATTAACATGCCACAATTTACTTAATCATCCTCTCTACTCTTGGACAGTTTGTTTCCAATTATTTGCAATTATCTATCTATCTATCTAGAGAGAATAGATAGCTCTCTCTTATCAGCAATGGATTATTATCAATGATATCAAGTCAAAGGCAATGATTTTTGTCTTATAACTCACATTGTTCATTTTCAAACCCCTTGCCCAAAGGATTCTGCTACTTTGAAAGTCCATCAAAAATGGATGAACATCTAATTGTCCGCTACCCCCACCAGTAACGAGTTTAATTTGTTTTAATTATTTTGGCCCATTTGATGAGTGTGATTCAGTCTCTCAAAGCTATTTCAGTTTATATCTTTTTGTTGCTATTGTCCGTCCTTCATTTCAAAGAGAACCAATGACATCAAGGGTAATGTTTTGATTCACAAGTGAATTGGATTTCAGTGAGTCAGTTACACAAAGTCGTCAACGTCACTTTCTCTTCCAAAGTCATCAAAGTCCAATGGCAAGACAAAAGTCAAGATAATTGGTGACGGCCCTGGGATGTGGTGGATGACCTTGGTATCTTCAATGTCGGGCTCCACCATGCCTGCTTTAACTACCTTCATGGACATTGGAACAAATTGTTCTCATCCACCCATTCCACTAAGGGAAATCCTCCACATACTGGGGATTGATATACCCCTAACTCACCCACAGCTTGGAGGACTATTGGTTACTCTCAACCTGGTTTAGCCCATCTGCTGAGATGGCTTTACTGGAGTGTGGACTCTGTACATGCTACAGTTTCTGGGAGACCGAGGTGAGAGTTGAGTTCCAGGTGGACACCAAAAGTGGACGAGCTGCCTCAAAAAGGACTCAGCAAGCCCTCACTCCAGAGTTGCTACTCATCCCTGAACACCCCACACACCATTTTTTAAAACTGTAGAAAGTACAATGGATTCAAAATCATTAGGATCTGGGTTCAGATTGTGCCTGTCAGCCAACTGCATGACCATCTTTGGGCCTCAGCATCCCCATCAGTAAAATGGAGTTGAACTGGAAAACTTTTGAGGTCCTTCCTGGTTCCAAATAGAGAATACTATAACTATTATCACGAATACATAATATTCCAAATGATTATTAAGTTTGTCATTGTGATTGAAAACTGTCTGTTCAAAAAATTCCCTATATATTTCAAATGTCAAATTTAATTGTCATATTTACCCTTGATATTTTCTTAATCTCTTGGGTTTTTTCCTTTTGATTATATTTTTATTGTGTGAAAAAATCTTGTTTTAATCTAATTAAGCACTTCTATTTCATCCTTAGCAATTCCTTCTATTCATTTAATAGGAAAAGGTCATGTCCCCTCCACAAACCAGAAAAAAACATATTCATTTTGCTCCATATTTTAATAGGTTGATTTTGTTTTGTTTGTTTGACTTTTGGTTTTTTTTTAAATGTTTAGGGTTTAGGTTTATTGCCCAGTGTAATTCACTGAGGTAGACAAACATATGACATGTGACCTAAATCCATTCATTACTATACTGTTGTTCAATTTTTTCCCAGTACATTTGTTAAATAAAATATTTTAAGGCAGGTTTTTAATAGGTTTATTGAACCCTAACCTTTTATTAACATTTGGCTAAATATCTGGTATTTCTTTTGTAGTCCAGTGATACATTTCTTTATTTTTGGATGCTCTATATAGTTTTAACTTTGTTTTTTAATGTTACAAAATTTCAGAGCACAAGACCCCCTTTATCAGATTTTATTTTTTAGTGTGCTCCCTTTGATATTCTTGCCTGTTTCTTTCATTTTTTATTTTTAATAGTATTCTATTTTTTGCCCAATTACATCAGGACAATTTTTAGTATTCATCTTTACAAGATTTTGAGTTCCAAATTTTTCTCCCTCCCTCCCCTCCCCTCTTCCTAAAGTGGTAGGCAATTTGATATAGGTTATACATGTGCTATCACGTAAAATATATTCCCGTATTAGTCACATTTGTGAAAGAAGAAACAGATCAAAAGGAGGAAAAAAACACAAAAAAGAATAAAGTAAGTGGGAAAAAGGATGCCTCAATTTGCATTCAGAATCTGTAAGTTCTTTATCTGGATGTGGAGAGCACTTTTTTTTGTAAGTCCTTGGTACTTGTGATCATTGTGTTACTGAGAAGAGCTGGGTCATTTATAGTTGATCATTACACAATCTTTCTGGTACTGTGTCAAATGTTTTTCCTTGTTCTGCTCAATTCACTTTGCATCTGTCTGTACAAGCCTTTCCAGTATTTTCTGAAATCTGCTTGCTCATCATTTCTTATTAAAAAATAGTATCGCATTATATTCATATACCACAGCTTGTTTAGCCATTCCCCAATGAATGGGCATCCTCTCAATTTCCAATATTTTGCCATCATGAAAGGGGATGCTTTAAATATTTTTGTACATATAGCTCTCTTCCTCCTTTTTATTATCTCTTTGGGATATAGCCCTAGTAGTGGTATTGCTGGGTCAAAGAATACACAGCTTGCTTGCCTTTAGGGCATAATTCCAAATTTCTCTCCAGAATGGTTGGATCAATTCACAACTCCCCCAACAGGGCATTAGTGTCCCAATTTTCCAACATAGTATCTAATATTTATCATTTTCCTTTTTTGTCACATTAGCCAGTCTGATGGGTGTGAGGTGGTACCTCAGAACTGTTTTCATTTGCATTTCTCTAATCAAAAGTGATTTAGGAAAAAAAAAGTGATTTAGGGCACTTCTTCACATGCTTATAGGGATCTTTGATTTCTTCATCTGTCTGTTCGTATCCCTTAACCATTTATCAATTGGGAAATGGCTTATATTCTTATAAATTTGACTCACTTCTCTATATATTTGAGAAATGAGGCCTTTATCAGAGACACTTGCTATAAAGATTATGCCCCAGCTTCCTGCTTTCCTTCTAATCTTGGTTACATTGGTTTTACTTGTGCAAAAGCTTTTTAATTTAATACATTCAAAATTATCTAGTTTACATTTCATAATGCTTTCTATCTCTTGTTTGGTCATGAATTCTTCCCTTCTCCATAGATACAATAGACAGACTATTTCTTGCACTTCTTATTTGGTCATGGTGTCACCCTTTTATGTCTAAATCATGTGCCCATTTTGACCTTATCTATACCTAGTTTGTGACCTATTGTTTTCCAGTTTTCCCAGTAGTTTTTGTCAAATAGTGAATTCTCTCCACTTTCATTTTATGGGAGAGTTCGTCCCATTCACATTCACAGTTATGATTACTAACTGTGTGTTTCCCTCCATCCTATTTTTCCTTCTGTTTGTCCTCTTGCTCCTTTTATCCTTTTCAATCCTCAACAATGTTTTGCTTCTGTCTGTCGCTTCCCCTGTTCAGAGTAGAGGATGGAGTGTATTCAAGAGAGTTGCGAAGGTGAAGTCAATGGGCCTTAGCAATAGATAGATGGGGAACAGGGTGAGGGGATGAGAGATAGGGAGGCATCGAGGATGACTCCTAACCTGAGGAACTGGGAGAATGTTGTTGCCCTCTACAGTAATAGGAAAATGAGGAGGGAGGGAGGTTTCAGGGCAGGGGTGAGGAACCTGCAGCCTTGAGGCCTCACAAAGCCCTCTAGGTCCTTTGACCAAATCCAGACTTCATAGAACAAATCCTTTTATTGTTATTGTTGTTATATATTAATAATAAATATCAATAATATATTATGTGGCATTTTATTATATATAATATATCATATACTATATATAATATATTATATAATAAAATAAATTATATTTATAATACTTTCAATAATAACATTATTATTCAATCTTTATTAAAAGTATTTGTTCTGCAAAGTTTGGATTCAGTCAAAGGGCCACACTTGAGGACCTAGAGGGCCGTGTGTGGCCTCAAGGCAGCAGGTTCCCCACCCCTGCTCTAAGTATTAGGAAGGTTTTCCTTATATTGAGCCAAAGTATGCCCCTGCAAATTCTGCATTTTATTCTTTCCCTTTACTGCCAAACAGAATTATACTAATCCTTTTGGATTTTTGAAGACAACCATTATATCTTTCTTCTGTCCCTGCTTCTCCTCAGCCTCATGTCTTCTCCTCTCAATGAAGCATCCCCAGTTCCTTCAGTCAATACTCATACAGCTTGGCCTTCCAGTCTTTCATCATTATGGTTGTTCTCCTTTAGACACACTCCAGTTTCTTAAAACATGATATATAGAACTGAAAAATCTCCAGAGATGAAGCCTGGCATGGGGGAGAACAGAACCAACCAACTACTATCTCTCTCATTACTTTTCTTTGATGGGCATACCTTCTAAGAACACCAAACTTCCTGACTTTATAAACTGATTTTACATTGACCGAGCAAACTTTTGGTCTTTCATTTGATCTCCTGAATGAATCACCCCATCAGGAGGAATTCCTATAGAGATGATTAGTTTGGAGACCAAGTACAATGCCCATTATAAATTAATGAATTGACTTTCTGTTTTAATAAATTAGTCTCCTATGAGTATGGTTCGAATTTTACAAATAATTTGCTTCATATTCTTCAAATAATTATTGCTCAAACATGTTGTCATTGTGCCTGTGAACTTCTTCTAAACAACAGATTTTTTTTTCCTTGATACATAGATTCTCCGGAGCCTCATCCCTCTGGGCGATATGATAAAACTGAGTTTCTGATCTTCCAAAACTGAGGATGAGACCACTGGACAGAGTTCAGACATCCTGTGGGGCCTGAACCACTAACCTGCCAGTCTCTCTAACATCTTAAATTCAACACATGTGCTTTGAAGTCTGGACCCTGGAAATAGATCCTGGGGGCACTGAGTCAAAAGAAAACGAAACCATGAGTGATTAAAAAGGGTGGGAAAACCAACTGTCTTCTTGGTCACTAAGGTCTTATGTCACTGATTCCCTTCCACTCATTGAGTCATCACTTTAATTACTAGGAAAATTGACACAGTCCAAATCCCCAGGGAACCTATAAAGTTGGCCTCCTTTCTTCCTTTTCCCTTCCACTTTTAGATGGGAAAGATTTAGACTGGGGAGGGGGGTGGCATTTTCCTTTCCTTTTTTTCATTTCTCCCTGTTTGCTTCTCGTGACTTCGGATCTAACAAGAAGACTTCAATGTCACTGCATGACGAGTGGGAGAAGGGAGAGAGGATCTGGGTCTTCTAACCCATGCCGTTGGATGGTGAAGCTAGAAAGATTCAGAGGACCTCTAATCCAATGTCCTTATTTTGCAGAAGAAAAAAACTAAAGCTCAGAGAGTTGGTGACTTGCCCAAAGTCATCCAGCTCATAGGACTCTTATTTTAAAAACTACTTAATAAACTCTTAAGTATTATGTAAAAGTGACCTAGCCATTTTCTGGCTGTGCCCTCTACTCTTCCCTGTTTGGGTGTGAAATTCATGAGAGTCTAAATGGGGAAAGGAGAATTTCTTTGACTTCATTTCTGCTCTAAAACTTTCATTGATAAGAATCCTTAAAAATTTTGGTGGGTTCCAGAGTCTTCTCTTTGCCCCCTCTTCCCAATTCCCCAAATTTATCAATCAACAAGCATTAATTAAGCCACCGTTCTATGCTGGGCACTGTGCCAAAGACTTCAATGAAATAGGCCCTGCCCTCAGAAAGATAATATTCTATGGGAAGAGAGAGCATGGACAAACATGGACGCCATGAATGCATATAACAATACACAAAATAAATAGAAAATAGTATAAAGCTTTTTTTTAATCTACCCTGGATTCTGTGTGTGTGTATGTGTGTGTGTGTGTGTGTGCGTGTGTGTGCATGTGTGCGTTGGAGTAGAGGGTGTATAGGACATCCAACTAACGATTTTTAGAAGTGACTTAAGCTTCCCTTTCTGAAATCTTATCACTGAAGCATAAATCAATCAAGACCCTTTCCTATGGCTACCTGAGCAGACGGCTCCCATCCAGAGCTCCTGGACAGCTGCAAAGGATGATATTTTATATTCCTCTGGCTTCTGATCATGGCTTATAAGCCATAAATGCCCTCATCTGCTGTTTCACCCTAAGGAATAAACAGGTGTTTAGCCAAATCTGCCCCTCCCAATGTCCAATGAGAGTGCGGAAAGAACTCATTTAGGGGCCCTATGCATCTTCCTGTGTTTGAATCAAAGGGAAATGCATTTCCTGTTCCTCCATTCTTTACTATTGCTTGAGGAATTAATGTGCACATATAAAAAATGTTTGTTCTGGGTAGACTGTAGACGATTATCCAGGATGCCCAGGCCAGAACCTTCATGAGGCTAGAGACGCCGGTGGGATCTACCTGTTGCCCAACACCTTGCAACATCCCTTAGTGAAGAGTCAAGTTTGGAAGAGACTGTTTGGGACTTTGGGGTTGGTTGAAGACTTTGGGGCACAGTTTTATAACAGATGCTTAGAGAATACAAAATTTTCTTGTAAAGAAAAAAAAACCTCCTTTGGTTACCTTGTAAAGGAGAAATTGCTGGACTCCTTGGGATTAGACTCAAGAGGCGTGGCAGGTCTGATGACCTTGTTGCCAATTAAACATAACCGAGGCCAGGGGTTACTCTGCTCACAGCCAATTCTGGCAGGTGTGGGGTGAGAGGGAAAGGAGGTAACTCTGTGGAGGACGATTTACAAGCCAGACATATCCTTCAGAAATGTTGATCCTGTGTCAGCCAGAGGATTTATGGCACTTGGATGAGAAGCAAGTATGTAGTGCTAATTCAAGCAGTTACAACTTCCTTCCCCATTACCCATTTTGGGAAAATTCTTCCAGAGGCTATAAATCTCCTGTTCTACCACACACCTCATGAGAAGGGTGTCATGGGGCAGGAGCGATGGGTAAGGGGTGCTCTTCCAAGCTGCTGCGGAGGGTCGGGTGGGGTTCAGGTCAGTGCGTGTTTCACCAATAAACAGATGTTTCCAACATAAAAGTGAGAAAGTCTAAAGTGAATGACAAGGACATGTTTGCCCCTCCTGTAAGAGAACATGGCTTCACAGATATCTCAGGGGCTATCTAATCCAACCCCTTCATTTCACAGGGTAGGAAACTAAAGCCCAGAACAAGCCACTTGTCCAAGGTCAGTCAAACATAAGTAGCAATGCTAGGATTCAAACCTGTATCCTCTGACTCCCAGATCCAGCCCACTACCCGCTGAGCCACAAGGACAATACTCCTCACCTATCATCAGTGTGGTTTAAGGGATCTCCACCCCTTTATCTCCCACTACTAATCCTTACAACTACTACTAATCAAACAAGATGGTGCTTGGGGCATGGGATTCCTTTTCAGATTGAGGGCTATGAAGGTATCTTGGAGGGCTCGGTCATAAACTTGGACACAAAAAATGCTCTCAGACTTTATCTGACCTCATCCTAAAAAATGAGGAAACTGAGGTGCACCCAAGGTGACCCAGGTAGCAAATGGCAAAGACAGAACTCAAAGTCTGATCACACTATTAGAGATTTAGGTCTGGAAAGAAAAGACCTTTGAAGTCATCTAGTCCTTGCCCCCTATTTTTCAGTTGAGGAAACTGAGGCCCAGAGGTAAAGTCACTAATGCAAGGTCATACAGATCATAAGCAACAGGGGCAGGATTTGAACCCACGTTCCTAACTCCATATCCAACACTCTTTATACTCCACCATACTGCCTCTTGGGATGATCTAAGGCAATTTCCTCATTTTATAAATGTGGAAATTGGGTCCCAGATGGTAAAATTACTTGCCCAAGATAATATAGGGAGGAAGTCTCAAAACAGGATTTAAACTCTAATATTGTGACTATTAAGACTGCTCTTTTCTGATCAGGCTACATTCTCTACCCTAGCCCACTTCTCTCCCTTCTCCACTGTCAGCCCAACAGGTGCTCACAAAGTGGCTGATTAAGTTTGGGGATTTGGTCTGGGGCCATAGAACAGAGAGATATTAACTTGTGCAGAGAAAGATTGTGAATGTAAGAACTCATTAGCACCACATTCCAACTATAGATTTAGTGAAGGAAAAATAGGGAAAATTATCAAGAACTTAACTCCTTAGTTCAGGCCCCCATCCTCAAGGCTCTCCATCTGTAGCAGAGAGGTATTGACAAAGTCAACAAATCACAGGGGAATTGGGGTTGATTTGGCTTGTTCTGAGTCATCTTCTGATTGGTTGCCAATGACAGGATCTGCTTCCCGGATGACTGATGGCTGAGAGTAAAGGAGAGACAGTCTCTTTTCCTGTCTCTCTATGGTCTATAAAAGAAAGATAATAATCCAGTTCAGCATTTGGAATTTTAGACCAATATACCTTAAGAGGTTAGTAGGTGAGTCTTTTCTCCCCCTTCGCCCATCCATCCTACTGAACCAAGCAGTAAAAAATGTCTACTGGTATTTATCTGCTATGTTTGTTTCTGACTTTGCATGCTGCCATCATGCCTTAGCTGCTGCTATCTCACTGTGGGTCTTCTCTCAGCACCAAAGTCTCCCCACCCTGGAACATCCCTCTGTAACTGGAGATATCAAATCAAAAGTAGCAAAGACTCTGGGTGGTTAGACATGATAATTGTGTTCCAGTATTTGAAAGAGAGAGCCTAATTGTTCTGTTTGGTCTCAAAAGGGAGAATCAGGAGCAGTGGGTGGAAATTATAAGGAGGCAAAGTCAGGCAGAAAAACTTCCTGACAATGAAAACTGTACATATAAGACGGGCAGCCTCAGGAAGTAGTGGGCTTATCACTAGTGTCATTGAAGCAAAGGCTAAATGACCACTTGCTGGGCACATTATATCAGATTTTATTACTTTTGGAGAAAAGGTTGGGCTACACAGCAGCTGAGATTGTTCTCAACTGCACAAATTCTGAAATTCCGAGTTTCCAAAACCAGTATGCTTCCCCACTGTGCCACCTGACCCATAAAATAAACTCAATTGACTTGAGGCTTAGGAAAACATATTTATCCAAAAGGAGACCAACTGCCTTTCCCAATTTCAATATGCAATTGGGACAGAGTAGTGTCTTGAGCACTTCCTTAAACCAGGAAATACCACACAGCTATGTACATATAAACGTTCATTTTCCCCTTTCTTAGTCAGTGAGTAACTGATGATTTGAAACAAGCCATATCATCTCCCTTTTGCAGCTGAGGAAACTTGAGCCCAAAGAAAGCGCGGTGCTTGACAAATAGTAAATACTATATAAATGTTAGCTATTATTATTATTTTCCTACAATCACAGTTGTGCTTGGTTGGTTGTTGTCCTTTGTTCTCAATGAGGACTAAAATGGCATCCCTATGTCGGAGTCAGGATACAGTGAGTCCGACTGTGGCTGATCAGACCAATACAAGCTCAGAAGGCTTTACCACAGGTTGAGTACTAATAGTCCATGTGAATATTGGGAGTGAGATGTCTCTCAATTTGCACATCTCATGTTTCTTTTGAGCTACTGCAATTGTGCTTTGCTCATAAAGCACAGTGCCTTCTTTGATGTGAGCATACCATGCTGAGCAGTCCTGTGCCAACATCTCCCAGGTTGCACAATCATTCCAAAGTTCTTCGGAGAGACCTTGAGAGTGTCCTTATATCTCTTCTTCCTACCTCCATGTGAGCACTTGCCTTTGGTGAGTTCTCCATAAAATAGTGTTTTAGGAAAACGTAAGTTTAGCATTTGAACACCATGGCCAGCCCAACACGGTTGTGCTCTCTGCAATAGAATTTGAATGCTTGGCAGTTGAGCTAATGAAAGGACTTCTGTGCCTGGTACCTCATCCTGCCAGGCGATCTTCAGAATCTTCCTAAGATGATTCGAAGGAAAATGAATCAGTTTCCCAGCATGCACTGGTAGTCTGTTCAAATATACAACAATGAGGTCAGCACAACAGCTCTGTAAACCTTCAGTCTGGTAGTCAATCGAATACCTCTCCTCTGCCACACTTTCCTCCGGAGCCTCCCAAATACTGAACTAGCTCTGACCATGAATGCATCAACCTCATCATCCATGTGTGGTCCCATAGCAAGTAAATGATACACCTAGAACTTGAACCCAGGCCTCATGATTCCAAGAATAGCATTCTCTTTCTGCTGTATTACTCCCTGTTATGAAGCACCAGCTTTTCTCCCAATCTCCTGTCTTGAATCACTGACCAGATCGAATGACCCAACATACCCAAAGTGCTTCGAGACCTTAAAGGGCTGTGTAAATGCTATGGCTGTCGTTGCTGTCATTAGTACATTGGGAATGTACTAATGGACATTCCCAAGCAAGATGTTTAAATCTCAGCCTCAACCTGTCCAAAGTAGAACTCACTGTTGTTGCCCTCAAATCTACTCCTCTTTTGAACTTTCTTCTTGCCAAGAGTTCTACCACTTTGGGTGAAACTCGTCAAGTTCCACCATTTTTCCAGAACCCAGGTTCACAAACTCTTTTGTCTTTGACTCTTGATTCGCACTCGCTCCACATATTCAATTAGTGGCCAATTCATGTCATTTCTAGTGCCACCGAATCCTTCTCTTAACTCACACAACTATGGCGCCTCCTTAGCTTTTCACGAGGACCATTGCCATAGTCTCTAACTGATCTCCACTCTTCAGCTCTCTCACCTCTTTGATACATCCACCGTGCAGCTTCCAAAGTGCGGGTCTGAGCATATATGCCGTCCTCCTATTCAATAAGCTCCAATGGTTCCTTATTAGGGGAAGGGAATAAGTGTTTATATAAATATTTGCCCGTCACTGTGCTAAGTGCCTTTTACAAATATTAGTTCATTTGATCCTCACAACCCAGCAAGAAAGGTGTTATTAATATCTCTATTTTACACATGAGGATACTGAGGCAAACAGAGGTTAAGTGACTTGCTCAGGGTCACACACTAGCGAGTATTTAACTCTGGATTTAAACTCAAGCCTGGTGTTCTGCCCACTGTACCACCAGCTATTAATCCAAGAACCAAATAGAACATTGAAGACTCTTCACAACCTGTTCCCTTCCTACCTTGCCAGTCTTCTGATACATTTTTCTCCTCCCTGGAGTCTACTGTTTATCACTGTTTCTCAAGCACAAAGCTTCATTTTGGTTTCCAGGCCTTTTCATTCATTGTCCCCCATACCTAGAATTCTTTCTTTCCTCACCTCTACCTCTGAGATTCCTTGGTTTTCTTGTGAGTGAGTTCTCCCATTCCCCCCAGAAGTAAGTGGCTTTCTTGCTAAGGTACCTTGTATCTATAGTATTTTGTATATGTAACCCTCCATCATTCATATCAGGCTCATGTCTAATTTACCAGCCCACATTCATAGTCAGTCTGCCTTTGCAAGAGAGATGGAATGGTTTGTGATGGTGCACCAAGTTAGAATGCAAAAACACTCTAAGAGGGAGCTGGGTGGTTAAGATCCCAGGCCCTGTGCTAGGAAAGGTCACACTCCTCTGTGGTTCCTAGAGCTTCCCCATGCCTCTGGCAATGGAGACAAGGAAATGGAAGGACAGGGCCAACCACAGGCGCTTGGACTTGATCCATCAAATGTGGTTTTTAATAGAATTAAGAAGGACGCAATTTAAAACAGGTGCCTATCACACTCAGGTGAAGTCAGGGAGAGGTCAACAGGCTAAAGGCTGTCAGTTCCTTGTGCCTGTTGCTTGTTTTTTGTTTTTTTCTTCTCAACACTCCAGCTACCCGACCAAACGTCTGCAATTAAAGCAAGACAAAACAAAACACAGTCACATCTTTCTGCTTATCCATTTAGAGGCCACATCATTGCCTCCCATAGAGGCTTGGGTTTGAAGAAGGGAATTCCAGATGTCACGGCTGCCATTTTTAGGGCTCTGTTCCACGTGTTGGGAGTCCCCTGCCACTTCTTTGTTCTTTTTTCCTTGTCCTCTCTCCTCTCCCTCTCAAAAGATCTTCAAAAACTCCTACTGTACATGGGAGGACACTGCTTTCCCTCAAGTCCTGATCTCTTCTTCACTTCCTCTCTTCCCAAACTGGGAAGAAATCCAACTCCCAGGGTATTTGGAGATTATGGGTATTTACTGTGGTGACATCTATTAAAAATGCCATTCTTCAATTTTTATGGAGCCATGTTATACTTGGGCAATTGTGGGCAAGAGTTCAGTCTGTAATGATGACTCAATTCCAGTACAGTTTACTGGTTGAGTTCTCCAGAATATTTGGAGATTAGTACTTGTAAAATAAGGATTTGTCATCTGTCAGTCCTTGAAATGGAGCATAATTCTCAAAATGAAAGATGTTATAATTATGTGCCTTAAAATGTGCAGGTCAAGTCTTACTAGATACTTCATAGGTACTAAAATGTATAGCTTGGAGTAATAGCTGTAGAGTATCCATCATTTCAATGTTTTATCCATTTGCTATTGTTCAGTCCTTCAGTTATATCTGATTCTTGATGACCCAGAATGGGTTTGTTTGGGTTTTTTTTGGCAAAGATACTGGAATGGTTCGCCATTTCCTGCTCTAGTGGATGACAGCAAACAAAGATGAAGTGACTGGCCCGGGGTCACACAGTTAATGAATATTTGAGGCCAGATTTGAAAGCAGGTCCTCCTGGTTCTGGTTCCAGAGCTCCATCCTCTGTGCCACCTAGCAGCCCCTTCCTTGAAGGTCCGGATTGTCATTCTTTTGGCTTCTATTTGTATTCCTGGAACTTTGCAAATGTTGTGGTTCAATAATTAGTTGTGTCTGATTCTTCATTACCCCATTTGGAGTTTTCTTGGCAAACATAATGGAGTGATTTGCCATTTCCTTCTCCTCATTTTACAGATGAGGAACTCAGGCAAACAGGATTCAGTGACTTGCCCAAGGTCACATGACTCCAGGTCTGGTACTCTATCCACTGGGCCACCTAACTGCTTTATCTATACTGATTCCTATATCCAAACTATATAGGGGGTGGAGCCAAGATGGTGGCTGGAAAGCAGGGACTTGCGTGAGCTCCCCTTCAGGTCCCTCCAAACACCTATAAAAATGGCTCTGAACAAATTGTACAACTGTAGAACCCAAAAAATAGCAGAGGGTAGCAGGGCTCCAGCCCAGGACAGCCTGGATGGTCTCAGGGTAAAATCTGTCTCATGGAACTGCGAGCAGAGTGGAGCAGAGTCCACCATGAGCCGTGCGCAGACCAACCAGACCAGGAGCCGGGCAGAACAGGCCTTAGTGTCCTGAATCAGTGAGTTGTGGCAGTTATCAGACTTCTCAACCCACAAACACCAAAGACAACAGAGAAGGTTAATGGAAAAAGCTTCTGAGACAGAGTAAAAGTATTTGGCGGTTTGGCTACTGCCCCAGGGCAGTGGAGGTGATGCAGCTCTGAGGCTGCTTACAGAGCAACAGCTGCAGTTGCTTCTGGCCCCAGGGCCACCTGGTGGGAGGAATTGAGTGGCAGATCTGAGCAGGAGTGCAGAGCCAGCTTAGATCTGAATCGCATTATGGGTTGGCGGTTCTTGGGGTAGGAGGAGCACTAGTGTGGCAGAGCTTGCTGTGTAGAAATACCTCTGAAAACAACAGCACAGCCCCTCAAGCTTTGAACAAAGTACTCTATACTCTACAAGCAGTCATATCCCAATGAAAACTCAAGGGTCAAGTCAGTTGTCTGGGAATATGGCCAGGCAGCGAAAACAGACTCAGTCAGATTCAGTCTCAGACTTTGGAATCTTACTTTGGTGACAAAAGCATAAAGACAAAAACATACAGCCAGAAGAAGTCAATGAAGTCAAAAAGCCTACATCAAAAGCCTCCAAGAAAAACATGAACTGGTCTCAGGTCATGGAAGAGCTCAAAAAAGATTTGGAAAAGCAAGCTAGGGAAGTAGAGGAAAAATTGGGAAGACAAATGAGAGTGATGTGAGAAAACTATGAAAAATAAGTCAATGACTGGCTAAAGGAGACCCAAAAAATTGAAGAAAATAACACCTTAAAAATAGACTAACTCAAATGGCAAAGGAGCTCCAAAAAGCCAATGAAGAGAAGAATGCCTTGAAAGGCAGAATTAGCCAAAAGGAAAAGGAGGTCCAAAAGACCACTAAAGGAAATACTACCTTAAAAATTAGATTGGAGCAAGTAGAAGCTAGTGACTTTATGAGAAATCAATATATTATAAAACAGAACCAAAGGAATGAAAAAATGGAAGACAACATGAAATATCTCATTGGAAAAACCACTTGCCTGGAGAATAGATCCAGGAGAGATCATTTTAAAATTATTGGGCTACCTGAAAGCCATGATCAAAAAAAGAGCCTAGATATCATCTTTCAAGAAATTATCAAGGAGAACTGCCCTGATATTCTAGAACCAGAGGGTAAGACAGAAATTGAAAGAATCCACCAGTTGCCTCCTCAAAAAGATCCCAAAAAGAAAACTCCTAGGAATATTGTTGCCAAATTCCAGAGCTCCCAGGTCAAGGAGAAAATACTGCAAGCAGCCAGAGAGAAACAATTTGAGTATTGTGGAAACACAATCAGGATAATACAACATCTAAGAGCTTCTACATTAAGGGATCAAAGGGCTTGGAATATGATATTCCCTGAGGTCAACAGAGCTAGGATTAAAACCAAGAATCACCTACCCAGCAAAACTGAGTATCATGCTCCAAGGGAAAATATAGATTTTAATAAAATAGAGGACTTTCAAGTTTTCTCAGTGAAAAAACCAGAGCTGAATAGAAAATTTTACTTTCAAACACAAGAATCAAGAGAAGCATGAAAAGGTAAACAAGGAAGAGAAATCATAAGGGACTAACTAAAGTTAAACTGTTTTGTTTACATTTCTACATAGAAAGATGATGTGTATAATTCAAGAGACCTCAGTATTAGGGTAGCTGAAGGGAATATACATATATATATATGCATATATATATATATATATATATATATATATATATATATATATAGACAGAAGGCACACAGTGAGTTGGCTATAAAGGGATGATATCTAAAAAAATCAAATTAAAGAATGAGAGAAGAATATATTGAGAGAGGGAGAAAGGGAGAGATAAAATGGGGTAAATTATCTCACATAAAAGTGGCAAGAAAAAGCAGTTCTGTAAGAAGGGAAGAGGGGGCAGGTGAAGGGGAATGAGTGAATCTTGCTCTCATCAGATTCGACCTGAGGAGGGAATAACATACACACTCAATTGGGTATCTTACCCCACAGGAAAGAAGGAGGAAAGAGATAAAAAAGGGGGGACAATGGAAGGGAGGGCAGATGGGGGAAGAGGTAATCAAAAACAAACACTTTCGAAAAGGGAGCGGGTCAAGAGAGAAAATTGAATAAAGGGGGATAGGATAGGAAGGAGCAAAATATAGTTAGTCTTTCACAACATGAGTATTGTAGAAGGGTATTACACAATGATACGCATGTAGCCTATCTTGAATTGCTTGTCTTCTTAGGAAGGGTGGAGAGGGAGGGAAGAGGGGAGAGAATTTGGAATTCAAAGTTTTAAAAACTGATATTCGAAAAAAAAGTTTTTGCATGCAACTAGGAAATAAGATATACAGGCAATGGGGCATAGAATTTTATCTTGCCCTACAAGAAAGTAAGGGAAAAGAGGATGGAGGCGAATGGGATGACAGAAGGGAGGGCTGACTGGGGAATGGGGCAATCAGAATATATGCCATCTTGGAGTAGGGGGGAGGGTAGAAATGGGGAGAAAATTTGCAATTGTAACTCAAACTATATAAGGATAACCCTTCTTTAATTTCTGATGGCAATGACCTAGTTCTGACTTGGCATCATAAACTTCTCCATTTCCACAAACTCACATGAATTAGTCATTTGTTTGACCCTTCTTTGTCAAACTGTTATAGGTCAAAGTCATGTGGATGTCATCCAACAAGGACCTTTTGAGTGCACTGCTGGGTCTTTGTTTTTTAATCAGTTCTCATGATTTGGTAGTAAATATGTAATACCTTCAGTTAAGAAAGATGGGCTCAAGCATATGTCTGAGAGGAAGATTGTCAGGTCCCTTGCTAGTACTTCATGTGCATCTGTAAAGTACTGTTCTTAAATTTAAATTTCTTATGTCCAATAATTACTCTTGTCTGGCCTTGCTGCTTTCCAGGTTTGCAGAGGGATTTTGGTTTCAGTCATCTCTCTGAATGTAGCTGTTTTGTCTGTCATTGAATCAATAGGTAAGGGAGGAAGGAATAAGCATTTAGATAGTACCTACTATGTGCCAGGCACTGTTCTATGGGCTTTTTATAAATATTAACTAATTTGATCTGCAAATCTTCTGCTTTTTGTTTGCTCAAACTTGCATTGTTATTACATAAGGACTTCTAGTGATGATATAGATTAGTGTCAAGCCCATGCCTGGCAAAACTCCCCAGTGTTGCTGGAACCAGATTAAAATGTCATTGGGAAATGTTTACCAAAAGAAATAAAAATACAATACAACATACAATGCTAATCTGTGTTTTTCTAAGTCAATATGTGGCAATAGTAAAAATTATCATCATTAGCATTTAAAAAGTAGTAAATAAAGGGCCAGCCTTAGAGTCAGGAAGACTGGGGTTAAGTACTAATTCTGAAATATAATAGCTGTGTGACCATTAGCAAGTCATTTGTCCACTAGGTTCTCGAGCAAATCTCTAAGATTGCAAAGTTGCCAAGCCAAAAAAAAAAAAGGAAAAAAGAAAAAATGCCTGGAAGGAATTCTCACACCAAGATTTTTCTAGAAAGATAAAATGATATGTCTGAACCAAAAGAAAATTTAAACTCAGATCCTATGCACCCTCCTATACAAGGGTTATCATGGTTCCCCCAGTTACCACCTCCCCTTCATAACTACTTTCTATTCATTTTGTGTTCTTGCATATATGCAGATGTCATCTTCTCCCTCACCCAAAATAGAACATAAACTGCTGGAGGGCTGTGACTGTCTCTTTTTATCATTGTGTCCTCAGTTCCTGGCACATACTAGGTTCTTAATAAATGGTGGCATAGTAGATAGAATGCCAGGCCTGGAGTCAGGAATACTTGTCTTTCTGACTTCAAATCTGGCCTCAGGCACTTGCTAGCTGTGTGACTCTGGGCAAGTCACTTAACCTTGTTTGCCTCAGTTTCTCCATCTGTAAAATGAGTTGGAGAAGGAAATGGTAAGCCATTTCTATATTCTTTGCCAGAAATGGGTTCATGAAGAGTCAAAAATGACTAAACAACAACAAAAACCAAATAAATGGTTGCAATATAGAGATCTAGGATAATTCAAAAAAGGGGCAGTGTCTGGTCCCTTGAATATAAGCAGCTTTAAAAATAAAATTAATAAATTCCCATAGTGGGTAGGATACTAAAGCAATATCTTTCCATCCCTTCTTATAGCCCTACTAAGTAACATGGCCAAACTGAGGTCAAAGAGAAAGATTATTTTTATCCCTGATCATACCTTTGGGTGGGGAAACCGAACAAAAAAAAGAGTAAAATGTGTTTTTCCTAAAAAGCTTTTCAGGATAAGGTTAAGAGTGTTTATGCATGAAACAATCCCTTCGAAAGCAAACATCTGGTTCATGTAGAGCTCTGTGACGTCTCAGTGAACTTTTGCCATCCATTCTCCATGAAATGGGAAAGAAAAAACAAGGAGATAGATAATCCATCCATGCATGCCATCAGTCCCCTCTGTATTTATCCCAGTGAAGATTCTGAAGACCATTTAACTGTAAACCTTCCAACCACAATGAAAATGACTAACATGAGTAGTTGAGTGTTCAAACGTTTAAAGGGTTGGAAAGGGAGGTTTTCCATTTAAAAAAAAACAACACAACAAAAACAACAACAGAATGGATCCTAGGGATCTGGCAGGCTATAAGGAGGGGTATGGAGGCTGGAGAGGAGAGGGAAGCATATCCATTTCTGTAATTCAATCTCTGAGAAGCTCCAGAACTGGAAAAGGTGTTGGCATCGTATGCCATTTTCTCATAGCGCCTGGCTTGTCTTTCTTAATCGTCTCCTTCTGCTAAAAGGTTTAAAATTAATCTTCATGTCTTAAGAGTACAATATGTCAGGACATCCCTAATTTCCCTGTCTGCCTTGATGACCCGAGTTGAAAGGGCTGAATCCCCTCCAATATTGGTCGTTTATTGGAGACACCTGTGCGATCCTCCCTCAAATAAACAAAGGAGCACAGCTGTAGGAGAGTTGATAAGTTTAACCCTCCATTGGACTTTGATTCCTTTATGAATCTCTAATTTCCTCTACAGGCCCAGATTCTGATCCCTTGATGTTTCCCATCCAATGTGATTCCTCCTCATATCTTTCTATAAATAGAGAAGATCTCCTCCTCACACTGGAGTCCTTCTCTGGAGTCATTTAATGTCTTGGGAATACCAAGATGGTGCTACAACTTTCTATGTGTTATATCATGTAGTGACATGAAAGACCCTCATGCTTTTCTGGTTATGTATGTCCCTAATATTGCTTTTTACAAACTGGCATCTCACACGGGTCATGCTGACAACTGTTCAGCCTCCTTCCATCCACCATGTGTCTTTTCATTGTTTTTTGAATGAATGAATTAAGCATTTATTTAACCCTTACTATGTGTCAGGCACTGCACTAAGCACCGGGGATACAAAAAAAAAGGAAAAAGTCTCACCCTCAAGCAGATTCCACATTCATGGGAGAGACAACTCACATAAATTTCAGCTGCAAGGGACATGGAAGGATCCCATTGTCTTTAGGGTACAAGGGCAAAGCAGGTGAAAATGCCTCTTCCTTAATGTTTGGGGACACTTGTAATTTTGATTCTTCCAAAATTATCACAATCCATGATTAGCAGATATAGTTCATCATTTGGAGTTCCAGACTTATTTTTTTTAAAGTGTTGCTTTAGTTGTTTTTTTTCTTTAAACAATGAGGTGTTCATTGAAAGCAATATAGATAGATAGATATCAATATTGATATTGATATCAATATAGATATGTATATACACACGTATATACATACACACACATACATACTCTGTATGTGTGTGTGTGTGTGTGTGTGTGTGTGTGTGTGTGTGCGCATCTCCTAAATGTCATCCAGTCTTTTATTTTTTCACCTACTCAATTCCTGGCCTAGCTCATTGTCCATCTTATGAACTGTAACTAGGATGGTGCAGCTGGGGCTTTGGCCCAGGTGCAAAGGTGCTTTATGTACTAAATTTAGGTGTTAAAAGCATTTGAAGTCTGTAATCAGTATGAAAATAATAGAGCTTAGCATATAATTAGAATAATTAATTAAAATTAAAGACTAGTCAATACTCTATTCAAGTGAGTTCCTCCTTTGTCCCAACCCCTATGGTGCATGTAAGCTGTACATCTGTCCCTCGGAGTTTCCATAACTACCTGGGCAGGATAGTGTCCTGCCTCTCCACTCTTCACCTGAAGGCATGCATTGGGATGCTTGCTCTGGGTGTGGTTTATGGCACTTGATTGAGTCACAGAAATTCCTTGTCAACAACTCTGTTCTTCTGCATATATACACAAATACATACATAGAGATATATATGTACATACCCATATATAAATATACACATGTGTATTTCTATGTGGCCCAGACGCTCCACAATAAGATGAACCTCTAAACGCTGCGCTCAGGATCATAGCGCCATTAGAGTCTGTCATCAATTAAATCATGGCTCCATTTCCTCTGAATCTCACCAGACTAAGCCAAATGACACAAGCACAAAGCAAAAGATGTTTAATTAAGTAGAATAGTAAAGTAAATAATATGGAAAAATTCCCCATAGGCAAAAGTGCAATATCTCATTCTCTCCCCCTTCCCTTAGCATGCTGCCAGTAGGAGAGAGGACAGTCCCCGGACAACTGCCACTCCTTCGGTTCTGTCCGAGCTGCAACGCCTCTCAGAGCTTCCTCAGCCACCCACTGGGGCTCATCACTGTTCTGCTCCCCCACAGAGATGCTGCTGACTTTCTTCTCCACTGAATGACTGCTCAGCTGAGCTACTGCTGCTATCTGCTGGAGGGCTTCTTCCTCAAAAAGAATGTTAGTACATATTTAGGAGACTATCCATCCTCACATAGGGCTATTTTAGCTCTTTTTTTAGTCAGACCCATTGTCCCACTCAACCAGCACAGAAATAAGACCATAGGTCAAATTCCTCCTCCTCCTCCTCGCTCTCTCTTCCTCCTCCTTCTATTTCTCCACTCCTCTTCCTCCTCTCTCCTCCTCCTCCCCTTCCCTTTCTCTCTCATCCTCCTTCTTCTTCTTCTTCCCTCTCCTCCTCTTTCTTCTCTTCTTCCTCTTCCTCCCTCTCTTCTTCCTCTTCTTTCTCATCCATCTTCTCTTTCTCTCTCTCCTCCTTCTCCTCCCTCTCCTCATTCTCCCTTTTCTCTTCCCTCTCCTCCTCCTCTTTCTCCTCCCTCTCTTCTTCCTCCCTCTCCTCCTCCTCCCCTACTCTCCCCTTCTTCACCCTCCAACAGGAACTGTCTCAAGCCCTTTTGATGTTTGAAATGAGTAATTTTTCAGGCAAGTAGTATCATTGACATGCAAATTCTCCTGGAGGGTTGAGGTAGAACTGATAGCTTTTGCCCAGTATTCCTACAGGAACATCCAGGGTCACTGTGCTCTCTGTGCCCATAGATCCTAAAGTTCATTCCCCTCTCCTGTTCATTTTATGGTCTGCTCTCTCTCCAGCATCTGCCTTGCCCCGACTTGAGGATGACTGTACTCTGAAGGCCACTTCATGATTCTTGAGTCTTTTGCTGGAAGCACCATAACATCAGAAGCTCCAGCCCCACTGCTTACTTCTCTTCTAGCTTACTCTGGTCTGTTCTACTTCCATAGTAGCTGCCTTGCCCAAACATGGGTAACGTCCTTCCTTCCCTACCTCCTCTACCTACACCCCTGCCACTTTCTAGCCCCTCTTTAAGCTTTATCTTCTCCATAAGCTCCTTGAGAAGAGAAATGCTCATGTTCTTTGTTTTTTTCTATCTCCAGCCCTTAGTACAATGCCTTGAACATAGTCATTGAATGACTGCATAAGCATCAGGGTCACACAGATAGTAAGTATATGAAGCCGGATTTGAACTTATGAAGATGAGTCTTTCTGTTTCTAAGCCTAGCACTCTGTCTACTTTGTCACTTAGTGCAGTATTGATGTAAACAGTGAAAAGTAGCTGAGAAAGTGAAAAAACTCCAAGAGCTCACCATGAGGAGGTTGGGAGATGAAAGTAGAAGGGACAACAAACTGGAGCACATTGGAACAGATCTGGAAGTGTTTTATGGATTATATCTAAAGAGGCAAAAGTAGCAAAATCATTATATTTGGACTCTGCCGGATGCTGCCTGAGGAGCTTTGGGGAAAGTGGTCATGGTCCTTAAGATGATTTCATCAAGAGCAGCATAAATCAAGAGCAGAATAAATGCTCTATCTTTCTAAACAATAACATTCTCATCTATTTTGTTTTTCTAGAGTGGATATTTAGACAAAAAAATCCTATTATATGGATTTACTGAAGAAATCTTGTAGTATTCAGGTCCCAATGCAATTAGTGCAAAGTCATTTATGAAGAAAAACATTTGGAACAATGTACCATCAATAGACTCTTTCACTTGGAATCTGTGCAAAGTACATTCTACAACACAGACACATATCTTGGATGAATAGACATCTTATTGCTTTACAACTTATTTGATGACACATACCACAAGATACCAGAGGATAAAGTAGATCAGCCTACATGGAAGCCCTTTGCCTAAACCTAGCTTGTCTTCTCTCCAGATCCCATCAGGATCTCCCCTTCCCACTAATTTTCCATCCAAAACCTCTTTCACTTTCCCCACTTCTGGACATCACTGACAGTATATTCTGACTTCCATGGGAAAGAGTCTTGAGCCCTAGCCCTACTCTGATCCTTGGGCCCCTTCCCCCCACTCCCAATAATTATGTCCTCGGGCTCCATTAGTCTTCTGACCACATACAACTTGGATAAGCAGAGAGCCACCAACTACAATTCTTCCGGTAGAAGAGAATAACCAGGACCACTTTTGCCCTTCTGATGGGCTCTTCAGACCATGGACTTAGTCATTTGTCCTTATCCTTCACCTTAAGGACCTTGCCATCTTCCCTGCAACTGTACTCTCCTATACAGTTGTCTCCCCAAGTAGAGTATGAGATAATCTTCTTTGTCCTTGGCCCATTGTAAATACTTTTTTATTTCTTGAATAGTTATTTTATTGTTGCATATCCTAGTCATCTTGTTTGAGGAGAGCCATCAAAGCTATATTTCATCCTATGAAACCAAATGCTTTTTTTAAAAAATCATTAAAATTGATACAATGAAATCATATATACCTCTAAGTCACTTGGGCATCTCTAAAGATGTTGTCCGGCCTAGGAAAAGATCTAGAAAAACCTGCTGTTCTGCTCTCAAACTTTCATCAGTGCTGACTTTGCTGCATGCATACATCACCCTCACAAAGATTTCACAGTGTGAGAAAGCATCATCCTCTTCAGTAGCTGCTAAACACTGCCTATGATTTGTCCTTTCATTTGGAATCATCCCTTCTTGGAGATCTCTTGAAAATTAATCCCTTGGTGCCTTTAAAAATCAAGTCACTTCCAGAATAAATCATGCTCATGTACATGCAGTCCCGGAAGGCTGCTCTTGATGAAATCATCTTAAGGACCATGACCACTTTCCCCAAAGCTCCTCAGGCAGCATCTGGCAGAGTCCAAATATAATGATTTTGCTACTTTTGCCTCTTTAGATATAATCCATAAAACACTTCCAGATCTGTTCCAATGTGCTCCAGTTTGTTGTCCCTTCTACTTTCATCTCCCAACCTCCTCATGGTGAGCTCTTGGAGTTTTTTCACTTTCTCAGCTACTTTTCACTGTTTACATCAATACTGCACTAAGTGACAAAGTAGACAGAGTGCTAGGCTTAGAAACAGAAAGACTCATCTTCATAAGTTCAAATCCGGCTTCATATACTTACTATCTGTGTGACCCTGAGCAAGTCACTTAACCCTATTTGCCTTGGTTTCCTCATCTGTAAAATGATCCGGAGAAGGAAATGACAAACCACTCCAATATCTTTGCCAGGAAAACACAAATGAGGTCACGAAGAGTCAGACATGACTGAAAAGATTCAACAACAATAATGATGCTCTAAACTGGTTCTGTCACCACTTTTCCACCCCTTCCAAGCTTCCATATTTCTCTACTTAGCAAAGGGATTAAGTCATTGCTGACTGCAGAAGTTTCTGGACTCTTTTGGTCTCCACATTGTGGTACTGGTTTTCATGTTGACTAAACTTAGCTAAAAAATGGTGGTAGAGTCACTGTCTTTCCCTTGTATCTATTCCCCATTTTTCCAGTTGACAATTCATTGAAAGAGTAAATTAAATCTGCTATATGTGTGTTCAGTGCCTTCTCATCTGGGTCTCATCTGTGCTTCTAATTTGACATTTACCTGGACCCTTGTCCTAAATAGAAGATGATCCAGTTGTATGTTAATATCTAATTGTGAAATGACTGCTATGTTAATAAATAGTCATTTCTTATCTCTAGGCCAGCTTGATCTCAGTTTTTATGCCATTTTCTGGATCATTCTCTGTCCCTATGATGATAATAGAATACAGTGTATTGCTTAACCCTGGATTATCCAAGATTTCTATTATCTAAATGGGACATATGGCATTTTGCTATGTTTTTCCCCTTACTGTCATTAGTTGTACCCCAAACCTCATCAGGTGTTTCCCTTCCTACCCATTTCATTTGGTCTACACATGAAAATTAATTAGAATGGCCTAAAATACAATGGTGTCACCTTTTTTTGGAGGGAGGAGAAAGAATGGTAGAAGTCAAACTAAACCCGCCACTTACCCAAACAAGGGATTTAGAACTGGAATGGCCCTTTGAGGTCATCTGGTCCAACTTCCCTCATTTGACATTTGAGGAATCTTAGAGCTAGATGGGTCATAGGATCACAGCCCTAAAACTAGAAGGAACCTTAGAGATCATCTGCCCTAACACCCTATTTTTTTAATTTTTCTTTTCTTTATTTTTCTTTCTTTATTTTTTTTTCTTTTGTAATTCTTTTTTTTATAATTAAGGTTTTTTATTTTTAGTTTAAAACACTCAGTTCCACATAATTTTGAGCTCCAGATTCCCCCTGCCCAAGACGGCATGGAATCTGATATATCTTCTACATATAACCTCACATTGAACTTATTTACACAATAGTCAAGTTCTAAAGAATTATGACCAATGGAATGAATCAGGAGAAAGAAGAAACAAAACCAAAACCAAACCAAAAACAAACAAAAGAGAAAAAAAACCAAAGGAAAAAAAAGGAGAGCAAACACTGTGCCTCAATCTGCATTCATACTTCATAGTTCTTTCTCTGGATGTAGATAGCTCTCTCCATCATGAGTCCTTTGGAGTTGTCTTTGCACCTTGTATTGCTGAGAAGAGCAAAGTCTATCAGGGTTAGTCATCACAGAATCCATGTATCTGTGGTTGTGTATAATGTTCTCCTGGTTCTGCTCCGCTCACTCAGCATTATATTGTGTAGGTTTTTCCATGTTATTATGAAGTCTGTTATCATCCCCATTTCTTATTACACAATAGTATTCCATTACCTTCATATACCACAACTTGTTCAGCCATTACCCAATTGATAGGCATCCCCTTGATTTCCAATTCTTTGCTACTACAAAAAGAGCCGCTATAAATATTTTTGTACATACGGGTCCTTTTCCCACTTGTATCTCTTTGGGATACAACCCTAGAAGTGGTATTGCTGGGTCAAAGGGTATAACCCCCTCCTTTTACAGATGAGGAATAAGGCCTAGGGAAGTGAAGGGACTTGGCCAGATCACAGAAATAGGAAGCATGATCCTAGATTGTCTAACTATAAATATGATGCCTTTTCTCACTGTGCTATGTTCATATGATTTGCCCAGGATCACAAAGGCAGCAGATGAGAGAGCTGGGGTTTGAACATTAGCCTCCTAATTCCAGTGTCGTTTCTAATTTAATCTCAATGTGGTGATGAGTCTATAAATGTAGGTGAAGAAAAGGATTCATATGAAAGGTTTGGTTTTAGCCTCTCAGGCATCTCCCACTTAATCGAGATCCAGAAGTTCCCCGAGCCCACAAAGGAGACAATGGCTTGAGTTCTTCTGCTATTGTATCCTTGGATGGAAGGCAACTGAGAGTTGGAAGGGCTGCCTCCCAGACTCCACATGAGGAAATCCCTAACCCTAACCCTAAATCTGAGCATGGAACCGAACCTAAGGGCTGGTGGTAATATGGCAGAACATAGAGACATATCAGAGACAAAAGATACAGTCAAGATGAAAACCTATTTGAAACGTGCCAGTGACATAGCTATGGTGAAAGAGGAATGGAAGCGTGTTCTGAAAACTTATTGAAGCACTAACTCCCAGAACCACAGAGTCTGTGGTTCATGCGCTGAGCACTGTCACATGTTCTGCCGAAGAACATTTATTTCCTAGAGAAACTGTCCTCTTGGTGTGTGTTGTACGGTATAACAGCACCATGAAATTTTAAAATACATTAAGTTGGAGCCCTTCAAAGAGAAGGGGCCATATAAATCCCAGCTAATGGGGATGTTATTCTTAGCATGGGTGAAACAACTTCTTTTTTTCCATTTCGGAATTCTTTAATAATTTTTTCATACCATGGTTGTCAGAAAATTTATAGCTGTTCACACCTCAATCATTCCATTCTCCAAGAGGCATGAACCAAAAAGAAGTGTGTTTGGCTAAGGAGTTTCTTGAGTATGCCAAAATTTGAATATGTATTTATAACATTTACATGAATCCTATTTGTAAAGGAATACTTTAAGGCCCAAATACAGAAAGCAGTGTGGTAAAATGGAAAGATATAGCATCAGTGGACCTTAGTTCAAATCCCAACATTACCACTTACTAGCTGGTAAAGAAAGATGACAAAATGTCATAAACCCAATGCCCAATGACTTCTGTCTTTGTCCAGAAGGGTGAGGACTTTCTCAAGGACGTGATAGAGGTAGTGTGTCAAAGTGAATAGAATTCTGGCCTTTGATCTAAGATTAAGTTGGTTCAAGTTCTGCCTCAGAGAAGAGGTAGAGAAGAAATCCATTTATATCCCTCCATAGAGGTCGATAAAAGGTGTTGCTAAAGATACTGGTCTTAATGCTAACAATCTGGTCTGAAAATATACATGTCCCAGTCATAGCCAATCCAGGTGCCAGAGGTGCAGTCTCATTTCTGCTATAATTCAACATAGACAAACCTAAAAACCACCACGCTATGCAAAATTGTGAAATTAAAAACCACAGGGATTATAGGAAAATGGGATTAAGGCCAAAATGCTCAAAAGCATCAGAGACACATAAAGAAGATAGGAATCTAATAAAAATAGTAGTCATATTTTACACATGTTAAATAGTTAAGAAATATGTAAGAACTACAATACATAGTGATGGTATCCGTGGCCTTGGGCTGCTACTTAGCCTGTACCATCTTTCCCAAGGGGCAGGGCTGGCCAAGCCAATGACTATGGGTGAGGGATGGCCTCAGTGAGAAGAAACTTTTGGAGTAGACAATGGTAGAAGGTAGGAAAGGAACATAGAATGTGTGGGTTCATACCAACCTTCCTCTTCTCTCAGCTCATACTGGACCAGAAGATATACAATAAATATAGCACTTTACCCTGAATTTGCTTGTGGAACTGGGTGTCAGAAGAGTTGCCAACTTGTGAATTATTGTGAATTGGTGTATTTTTATAAGTTCTTTCTGCTTCTTGAGAACAAAATCAAGCATAAGCAAACATAAATCTCACATTATGTTTAAATAAATCTCTAATATATTAATCACCTTGGAACAAATTTCCTTTTTCAAAACAAGTGTTATCACAGAACTGATTGTACAGTGGCATGCAAAATACTTGGAAAAGGTAGTAATATTGGCACAGTTTCATTTTGTGACAGCAATGTTTATGCATGTAGACTTCTATTAACACCAGGCTGACTTAGAACATCTAACTTTGACCAAATGAAACTGGATTAAACTTGTTTCTTCATGTTTAATTAGCTTTCTGTCAGTCAAATGCTGGATTTGATGTCATATACATATCTTTTATTGCTTTTTGTTGTTGTTGTATTTTTAATTCTGTGGTTTTTAAGAATGTTTTTTACTCCAGGGAAATATGCACAAGTTACAGCTGTTGAAGAGCACACTTCAAGGGCTGTTAGGTGTATTACAGTGACTAGTGGTGTAGGGAAGTTAAGCATTTCAAGTATGATTCAAGACCATAATATGATAGGATCCATTTTGTAGAAGAGCCAAGGAAAGTACAACTGAAAACGAAAAATACAACCAAGAAATGATAAACTATTGCTGGAAAAAAAGGGCCATTCACTCCCCAGAAAATAAGCAAAGATGTTCAGAGGAATGTGGCAACTGGACAGGCTGGGTTTTTAAAAATTATTTTAGTGTGTTGGAAGTTAGAAGAACAGTGAGAGCCCAGTTTGTTTATTTGTTTTAAAGCAGCTGCTAAATATTATGGGAGTGAGAGACGGAGTAGAGGGGGGAGGAGGGATGTTCATCATGGACATGATAAGACAAGGATCAGAGTACTGAAGATTAGAAAAAGGTTATTTCTACTGATAAACTCCTTTTTCAGTCCAGGCTATATCAAACTTTTTTCAGAAAAAGTCCAGGTGAACCTGTACAATATGGGAATCTTTATTAGACTGTAAAACACCCCAAAGAAAGGGAAATTTTTACTTACAATGAGACTAGAAGTCATCTCCAGTGTTGGAGTGATGAATGCTAATTAATACATTGTTATGCTGAAAAGCAGAATTATTCCATAATTATGAAAATTTACAAATGAAGATAGAATACTACATGCAACACATCCTTGCTCCAATTTATCTAAGACATGAAGACAAACATACTTCAGTGGTCCAGGAACATGCCAGACATAAACTTCAATGAAAAACTATAGAACATAATCAAGACTAGACTTGGAAAAATGGACTGTTCAGCACAGGTACATAATATCCAATGTGAAAAAAAGTATGGCTTCATGATGGAAAATTAATGAATATTAATCAGAATCTTGTGAACTTGATGTCAAATTATATAAAGGAATGATTGCTATAAAACAAATACATATTTCTTATTTGATTTTTTTAAAGAGGTAAAAAGTTACAAGAAATTGTATATCAATAAAGTTAATTATTCTACTTTGTCCCAGTTAATTTGCACACCAATGAGTATCTTTTCAAGCCTGACATATCTGTTCTGAAACTGTACATGGTGGGGTGGGGGTGGCAAAAGGGGTCCTTGGGGAGGAAAAAAACACAAACCTTATGTGATTGTGATGACTGTTTGCTAAATAAGTTCAGCATCTGATGCAATGTTAAGTTCTGTGGTTGGTGGGTTTATACACTGAC